>NC_089506.1:181317780-181617965 GCF_036850995.1 Saccopteryx leptura | reverse complement strand
ATATAAAATTAACCTAAAAGTAATAAGAGTAGTAAGATTTTACTGCACTTCAAAAACCAGACTAAATCAGACATCATATACCTACTTTGAGTTTGGCAATAAGACTAAAATGACTAACATTATACACGAAAATTTTATAGTTGGTATTTCTTAGCAAATATTTTAACTTATTAAAAGTTAAGTCATTGAAGAAAATATTACTTTAGCTGGTATTTGTCAACACGATTAAAAGATGAGATTTTCTTCTATTTAACCATCTTAATAAAGTAAATATACAAATTGCTTCTGTGTCTGTGCATCAAATGCTACATCTTTTAAATCATATTCTGAGTTCATTTCTTTTAAACATTTAAAAAAGCATTTACAGACTTAAAAAATGATTAGAGTTGCGGTTTTCTGTGTATGAGCCTACGTATCAACGTGGCATTTTTGTTACCTGGAAAATTTTCACATAGCACTTCTATTGGTGTGGCTCGCTTTGTGTCTCCAATTTTCTGATACCTTTCTTTCAATGTGTCAGCCTAAAAAAGGAAATAAAAACTTTGAGAAAGTGGTAATTTTTAAATTAAATATTGATACTTTGAAGAGAGGATCTTAATATATTAACAACTTAGGAAATTCAATAAGGAAATACAAAAGCAATTACCTTTAAACCTTGCCAAGGAAGACTGCCTCTAAGAAAATACATGAACATATGGCCTAAAGCTTCTAAGTCATCTCTTCTACTTTGTTCTGAAATATAAGAAAAACAGAAATTTCACTTTCCTCTCTCAGTTAAAAATGCAAGAATGGAGAACTAATTCTTTTGTTATTAATCAATAAATTTCCAAAAGTTCAGTATATAAACACAAAATGCAGATCAGTGCTTACAAATGACAAGATCATGTCTAAACAATGTTTTTACATTAAAATCATCATAGAACTTTAAAATATGTCACTGTTTCTTGAGATGATATTGAGGACTTATTTCTCACCTTAGATATCTATTTATAAAAATATAAATCAAAGAGGAAAAGGTTCTGTGGTCAAATAAGTCACTGTACAATAACTCTTTCTTAAAGATGAGAATGTAACATATCAAAGATTCTGAAAAAAACTAGATTTCTCATAAAAGGTTAACCTGATGTTAACCTAAATTTTAAACCCTAAAAATGTTTAATTTCATTTTAACCTTGCATTTTCTAAACTTATATGAGCACAAAACTTCCATCCCACAAACTTGTCATTAACTTTAAACACACCTAGTATTTCGTATAATATATTTTTTTAAAAATACTTGGGGAGCCTAGTTGGGTGGAGCAGTGGATAAAGCATCGACCCAGCCTACCAAGGTCTCAGGTTCAACCCCCAGTCAGGACATGTATGAGAAGCAGTCAATAACTACACAACTAGACAGAACGAGTACATGAAATAAGTTGATGCTTCTTTCTCTCTCTCTCTCACTGGAAAAATTTAAAAAAAAAAGTCACACACACTCGTGTTTGACACATCCCAACTTTAATAGCCCCTTGAAAAATATGCTCAACAAATTGTAATTTTCAAGTTGCCATTATTGTTTTAGTAACAACACTGTATAGCACGTAACTGAGTGACAATTACAGACTAGGACTTAGGGAGGTATTTATAAATATTTGCAAAGGGCATTTTTCAATATTTGTCTCTGAAGTTAAATGCTTAAGAATTTTTAGTTTTTTAAAATAATACATAAATGCTGACTAAAAATAAAAGGAAAAACAATACTGTAATAAAAGGGGTCATGTACAAGATGTTTTATAAAAATGAATAATCATACTATCTAATCAGTACTAAATGCTTTTGAAAAAGCGAACTTCAAACCATAGACCTGAACTAGGGTTAAAGCTTCAGAAAATTTTTACTATGTAATCTCATAACATTCTATAATTGTCTTCTGTAACATATTCTGAAGTTTAAAAAATTTTTGTTTCTGTTATCGTATAATCAATATTGTGCTCCCACCACAGAGCAAGTCACAGAAGGCCAAGTGACCCTTTGGTTCTTTCTCTTCAGACCTGGTATAATGGCTGCCACAGAGCAGGAATTCAACACATACCATTTAAATACATAAATAAATATTTGGAATATATAATACCAGATATATATCCCTTTTTTATAAGTACAGGTAAATATCTAAAAGAATATGCATCTAATCATTAGTACTCAGGGGTAGGTAGGTGATTGGAGGACTGACTAGGCAGGACATTTCAATTTCTCACTTCGGGTACTCAAAAACTGTGGTATAATAGGACTTTTTTTTCTCTTTTGTATAACAATGCAAATATATGCCACTGAAAACAGTAAACTTTCAATATAAGTAAAAATAGACTTAAAGTTCTTTTGAAAGCTATTAATAAAAGCAGGATGTGAATAACATGAAAAAAATCAGTAATGTATTTTATTACTGAAATTATATTTTATTACGTCTTGATAGTATTAAAAATAAAAAGTCATACAAAAAATATTTCTGAAGTTCTGCTGAGAATCAGAATCAACCCCTGAATAGCTTTTAAAAACATCAAATAAGCAAGCCTAATGCCAGAGATTGATTCTTTGGGTATGACATGGGTAGAAGAATGTACATTTTAAAAAGTTTAGCAGACAATCCTGAAGAAGAGTCAGACTTGATAAGCACTAATAAAAGAAAATTCCTTTCACTGAAGTATAATAACACATAATATCACACATCTATTATAAAGGTATAGTTTGAACTTTGGCAACACACACACCTAAATACCACCACAATCATGAAGTATTTCTAACACTACAGAAGGCTCCCCTATGCCTCCTGTCTGTTCTTCTCTCCCTCCCCTGCCCTCAAATCATTTACCTGCTTTTGCCACTCTTTAAGTAAACTTGACTTTTCTATAGAGTTTCACATGAATGGGATCATACAGCATGTACTCTTGAATCTGTATTCTTTCACTCAGCATAATGTTTTCAAGATTCAGCCATACTGTTGCATGCATTGATAATCATTTGTGACTTTTTATTACTAAATAGTATACTACAATATATCCATTTCCCTATTGAAGGATCTTTGTTTAAACTCCAGTTTGGGGCTACTCTGAATAAAACTGTTATGAACATTCTTGTACAAGTCTTTGCGTCAGCCCAGCATGTGGATGTCCCAGGTCAATTCCCAGTAAGGGCAGACAGGAGAAGCGCCCATCTGCTTCTCTACCCCTCCTCCTCTCACTTCTCTCTCTCACTTTCTTTTTCTCTCTCTCTCTTCCTCTCCTTCAGCCATGGCTCAATTAGAGCGAGTTGGCCCCAGGCACTGAGGATGGCTCCACGGCCTCTGCCTTAGACACTAAAAATTGGCTCTGGTTGCAACAGAGCAAGGGCCCCAGACGGGCACAGCATCACCCCCTTTGGGCTTGCCAGATGGATTCTGGTCGGGGACCATGCGGGAGTCTCTCTCTGCCTACCATCCTCTCACTAAAATAAAATAAAATAAAAATAGACCAATACGGATCACAGACATAAGTGTCAAACACTAACATAAAATTGCTATAAAATAACACAGGAAAAAATCCAGATGATCTTGGGTTTAGCAATGACTTTTTAGATATAATACTATAAGCATGATCCATGAAAGAAGTATCAATCAAGAGAATGAAAAGATAAGCCACAAGTGGGAGAAAATATTTGCAGAAGACATATCTCACTAAGAACTGTTATCCAAAATATATAAAGAACTCTTAAAATTTTAAAATAAGAAAACAACCTGACAAAGACTAGGCCAAGACCTTAACAGACACTTCATAAAATAAGATATACAGATGGCAAAATAAATATAAGATGCCCCACATCATGTCATCAAAAAATGCAAATTAAAACAGCAAAGTAACACTAGACACCTCTTAGAATAGAAGGCTAAAACACTGACAACACCCAGTGCTGGCAAGAACTCTCATTCATTGGTGGTAGGAATGCAAACTGGCACATCCACTTTGGAAGACAATGTGAGGGTTTCTTAAAAACTAATCATACTCTTACCATACAATCCAGCATTAAGATCCTTGGTATTTACCCAAAAGACTTGAAAAACTTATGTCCACACATAAACTTGCACACGGATATTTATAGCAGCAATAATCCTAATTGCCAAAACTTTGAAGCAATGAAGATGTCCTTAAGTAGGCAGATAAATAATCTATAGTACGTCCAGACAATGGAATATCATTCAGCATTATAAAGAAATGAGCTATCAAGCCATGAGAAAACATGAAGGAATCATAAATGCATATTACTACATGAATTAAGCCACTCTGAAAAAGCTACATACTGTATGATTCCCGCTATGTGACATTCTGGAAAGGAAATACTGCTAACCAGGAGATGGCACAGTGGATAGGGCATCAGCCTAGGACACTGAGGACCCAAGTTTGAAATCCCGTCACCGGCTTGAGCACAAACTCATCCAGTTTGACTTAACATTAAGTTAAGGTAAGCCAATAGATATCTGTACCACAAGAATAAAGTTGCTAACTTCCATTATGTGATTTTTTCTATTCTTCTTTACTCTTATATTAGCAATAATTTTTTCCTTTTTAACATATGATACAGTGTCAGTCTCCACACAGAACAAAATACTTAATATATCTGTATAAATGTTGCTCTAACCCAAATACTGTATTTTAAAAAGTCCATGTGAGTAGGAAGTCCTGGAATGCAAAAGAATGAATGAATGAATGAATGAATGAATGAATGAATGAAAAAGCTTTGAAAGTAATCACCAACATCCAGACAAAAAGCAGGGAAAAAAGAATATATAAACACAAATGAAAAGTACCATTAAAAGGACACATTTTCACTGCTTCTTTTTCTTTTTTATCTATTCCTGATTCCTCACAAAGCCAAATGCTCTAAACTCAAATCACCACTCCATGCTCATAGCCATCTCAAACGTGAAGAATGCTTTCACTCTTCAACACTCAAACCTATACTAACTTAGCATATTCTTAATTAATTTTTTAATAAACAGGAACTCATGTAATCAGTCAAACAAAATTTCTTCCTGTTAAAATTATCCATCTACTTCCAAGTTCTACATCAACAGCAGGGCTTTTATAAATGGAAGAAAGTAAGGATTAAAGCTTTTGTTCTTTGAAATACTTGTCAAAGAAATAATATTTTGTTTTCTTCCTAAAAGAGCAGTAGGAGGTTAATGCAATAGTTAAATGTCATTTCCCAAGCTCTGAAGGCTTTCCCTAACAAGTACAAATATATCAAGATTCCATTCCTTCAAATAGAATGCTATTCAATTTATCACTGTTCTGATAAAGAACACTAAGCCATAAGGAAACTGTGCCTTCATGTCTCAAATGAAGTGATGATGAACCTCTGTTAATTGTTATAAAACAATCTGTTAACAACTACCATGAAATAAAATTTCTCAGACACTAGTCATGTAAATACAAGTATGCCCAGTTTTAACAGAGACACAATCTTGAAAGTTATATATCTATCAAATCATATTTTAAATCTATCAGGAAAGTGTGTTACTTGAAAAGCACTTCCCCAAATACTACCAGAACACAACTTGTTCTTTTTAATTTCAGATGTTTGAAACTTACTTTTCTTAAAGAAAGGCAAATTTACATTTTTCAGGTATTTTCAGACATCTGAAAAGAAAAATACCATGAGCCTACAATCAGGCAAGCTGTCAGGGAAGACATCAACTGCTATTTAATTCTGAAAGAGGCAGAAGCAGGGGAATGCAGTATATAGCTTATAAATCTGGGAAGAACAGTGAGACTTGAAGCTAAGACCAGGAGTTGGAGGTTGGATTAGATGATTTCTAAGGTCCTATACAAATTATGATCCTACATTGTAAGATACATTTGAGCAGTGATGATGGATAAATAATGATAGGCTTCTATGTTCCTGTCTGTTCTCCCAAATGAGTGAGATGTTTAAGATAGAATCTAAAGGCAGAAACTTAAGTTCTATTTCCTCTGATATGTAAACTGACATAGCTCAAGACTTAATAATAAACCGTTTAAACATAACCTAAAACTTCCTGTTTTTAGAAAGTCACAAAAGTAATTCAATGGGAAAGAGTATGATATCATAAAAAGAACCTCTACCCCTATCTCACACAATACAAAAAAATTCTAGATAGCAAAATAAAACATGTCTTCACCACATGGAGGGGGTGTAAAGATTTCTTAGAATTCAAAGAGTAGTAATCATAAAAGGACAAAATGATAAATTAGACTTTATAAACATTTACAACATTTGCTTATCAATTGACCTGCTAAGAAAAAGCTACAATAAAATATTCATAAAGCATGTTTTTGGCAAAGAACCTATATCCAAAATATATTAAAAATTCCTACAAATCAATAATCAAGATATACAAATGAATAATATAAGTACATAAAATAGTGTTCAAAATCATTAGCTATAGAGAAATAAAATACTATTATGTAGCTACTAGAATGTCTAATATGAAAAAGACAACATCAATTTTTATTTTTTTTTATTTTTTGTGGCACAGACAGAGAGAGTCAGAGAGAGGGACAGATAAGGACAGACAGGAAGGGAGAGAGATGAGAAACATCAATTCTTTGTTGTGGCTTCTTAGTTGTTCAGTGATTGATTTCTCATATGTGCCTTGACCGAGTGACTCCTTGCTCAAGCCAGCGACCTTGGGCTCAAGCTGGTGAGCCTTGCTCAAACCAGATGAGCCTGCACTCAAGCTGGCGAGCTCGGGGTCTCAAACCTGGGTCCTTCACATCCCAGTCCTATGCTCTATCCACTGCGCCACCGCCTGGTCAGGCGACAACATCAAATTTTTTAAAGACTGTGAAACAAACAATTCTCATTCACTGCTGGTGGAAATAAAAAATTGTACAAATGATTTAGGAAACAGCTTCCTATAAAAGTTAAACAATATCTACCATAAGACCCAACAATTCCAACCTTAGGTATTTACCAAAAAGAACTGGAAAAGCAAGCCCACTAAAAGATTTACAAGAAAGTGATATCAGTTTTATTCATAGTGGTAAAAAATTGTTAATCAAAATGGTCATCAATATTAGAATAAACAGTTTATGGTATGTTTATGCAATGAAATACTACTCAGCTTAAAGTCCTAGTATTTGCAATAAGATAGATAAATCTCATACATACTATACTGAACAAAAGAAGTCAGATGATTTCATTTATTTGAAGTAACAGAACCAGCAAAACTAATCTATGGTGGTAGAAATCAAATCACTGGCTGCTTTTGGAGAAGTAGGGGATTGAGAGAGAAAGCAAGAAGGAAGTCTAACAGGTGATGATCATATTCTAAATTTTGATAGAGCTGTGGATTACATAAATGTGTGCATCTATCAATTTCTACAAATCATACATACATGTAAATGTAAATTTTACTCAATATAAAGTTTACTTTTATTTATTGATTGATTGATTTTTGTGACAGAGACAGAGAGAAAGACAGATAGGAACAGACAGGAAGGGGGAGGTGAGAAGCATCAATGTATATATATATTTTTTTGTATTCTGAAGTGAGAAGTGAGGAAGCAGACTCCAACATGCACATGACCGGGATCCACCCGGCATGCCCACTAGAAGGCAATGCTCTGCCCATCTGGGGCACTGCTCCGTTGCAACCAGAGCCATTCTAGCTCCTGAGGCAGAGGCCAAGAAGGTACCCTCAGCACTCATGCCAACTTTGCTCTAACAGAGCCTTGGCTGCTGGAAGGGAAGAAACAGAGAGAAAGGGAAGAGGGAAGGGTGGAGAAGGGCGCTTCTCCTGTGTGCCCTGGCCAAGAATCGAATCCGGGACTTGCACACACCAGGCCAATGCTCTACTGCTGAGCCAACCAGTCAGGGCCAGAGAAACATCAATTCTTCATTGCAGCACCTTAGTTGTTCACTGACTGCTTTCTCATATATGCCTTGACTGGGAGCTTCAGCAGACTGTGTGACCCCTTACTCGAGCCAGCGACCTTGGTTCAAGCTGCTGAACCCTGCTCAAACCAGCTGAGTCTGCACTCAAGCTGGTGAACTCGGGGTTTTGAACCTGGGTCCTCCGTGTCTCAGGCCAATGCTCTATCCACTGCACCACTGCCTGGTCAGGTGAAAAGCATCAATTCTTTGTTGCAGCTCCTTTAGTCTCCTTAGTTGTTCACTGATTGCTCTCGCATATGTGCCTTGACAGCGGTGGGGGGTAGGGTACAGCAAAACGAGTGACCCCTTGCTCAAGCCAGTGACCTTAGGTTTCAAGCCAGTGATCTTTGGGCTCAAGCCAGCAACCATGGGGTCATGTCTATGATCCCATAATCAAGCCAGCAACCCTGTATTCAAGTTGGCGAGCCCACGCTCAAGCAAGATGAGCCCGCACTCAAGCCAGCAATCTGGGGGATTTCGAACCTGGGTCCTCTGCATCACAACCCAACACTCTATCTACTGCACCACCGCCTGGTCAGACTAAAGTTTACTTCTATTTAAAAAGAACTCTTCAATTAAAATAAAAATTACAAACATTGCAAATCTACTAAGCTTGCTTTAAAAGTATTTTCAGTTACCAATTCTGAAACTACATTCTTAGTGTCCTAGGCTTCAAAAAACAAGTAAATATATTATGGAGGCAGCCAAATTTCTCACTCTTGGCAAAGAAAGATATAATGCAGACTAGAGAAGGGACTTATGCTATAGAAAGGAGGACACTTTACATTTGGTGTTAGACTGGAATCAGAAGTATCAGTATAAGGCCCTGGCCAGTGGGCTCAGCGGTAGAGTGTTGACCCAGTGTGTGGAAGTTCCCGGTTCAATTCCCAGTCAGGGCACAAAGCAAAAGCAACCATCTGCTTCTTCTTCCTTATCCCCTTTCTCTCTCTCTTATCCTCCCACAGTCATGGCTCGAATGGTTCGAGCAAGTTGGTCCCCGGCACTGAGGACAGCTCCATGACCTCACCTCAAGTGCTAAAATAACTCGGTTGCCAAGCAACACAGCAGCAGCACCAGATGGGCCAAGCATTGCCCCACAGAGGGCTTGCTGGGTGAAACCCAGTCAGGGCACATGCAGGAGTCTGTCTCTCTGCCTCCCTGCCTCTCACTTAATATAAATAAATAAATTAATTAATTAATTTTAAAAAAGAAGTATCATTATAAACACATGGTTTTTAATATGTATAAGTTTGTGTGCATATACATGTGTAGGTGTATGTGTATGTGTATGTTTGTGTATATATATCCAAATAAGTATATATTCACATACACATATTCCCTATTTCTGCTGCAGAAAGGGCCTACAAGTAATAACATACCAGTAGGAACAAGCATACCTAATGGCCAAATCTTGATTTCTATATACAATTATCCAATAAAAGAACCCAGGGCTTGTTGGAGAAATGTCATTTCCAGGCTAAAGCAAAAAGAACTATAAAATGAGCCTGGAACAACTTGTTGCACCAGAAAATAGAGAAGTTTTCAAATACTCATGAGAACACGCCAAAAGTACAGAGGAGCCAACTTGATGGACCAACCAGTGGCAAAATCTGAAATAATTTGAGCATCAAATTAAATAATGATAGTAAGGCACTATAATATATTCAATAAGAATCCATGAGTCCATACTGATAATGTCAATAACCTGGGGAAGGGAAAGCTTTTGCTTATGTTAGAATATCAACTAACTGCGTAAGAAATGGGGATAGAAAATCATCAAGGATGCTAAATCTAGTGGAAAAAAATTGATGAGGAACAACAAACATATTTAAATAAACTCAAAGATTTACTTACAAAACACTTTTTAATTACAAAAGAAACTTTTTAGTGGAGAGACTTAGCAAGCACTACCCTAAACAAATGATCAAAGCTACTTGAAGCCAAGTGACATCATGTACCTCCTGACATGATGCATTGAGAATACACACTTCTACAACATTTATGCCACAAATGCATACCTAAATATAATTATGAAGAAGTATCAGACAGACCCAAAATTATGGCATTCTACAAAATAGTCTGTACTTCACAAAAATACTAAGGCCATGAACCATAAAGAAAGACGAGGAACTATTCCAGATGAAAAGAAACTAAAGAAATATGAAAAATAAATGAAATGTGTGGTTTTAGACTGAGGGAAAAAAAACTATAAACTCTGTGAGGTTGATATTATTTCATCCTTTTTACAAACAAGCAAACAAAAGTCATATATCCAGTACATAGTAAATAGTACTGCTAAGAAAGGTACGTACTCTAAGCATTAAAGATAGTAAACAGTTTGTTATCTCCCTGGCTAACTATAGCAAAAAACTATAGGATCAATCAAAAATCTCTGCACACACTAAATTCAGTTAGAATTAAGTATTCTCTCATAACCTTTAACACAAATAATCAAATGCATCAATCTACCTGTACCAAAAGTTGAGTATTTCAAGTTATATTTTAAAAAGATACAGTGAATGCAAGGATAGGTCATTCATTTACTTTAGAGCAACTTATTTTCAAAATGTTTTATTAAATATAAATAAAACTATAGATAGATGTGATAAATAAAAATAATAAAAGCAATTGTAACCTGCAAAACACTGACCATAATAACAAATAAAAACTCCCACTATAACACAGCTACTGAATTCAAACAAAAGGTACACATACCTTTTCCTAAATGTGTATTTATGCTCATATATCTAGCTGTTCCCGTAAGGCTCTTGTGTTCTCTGTATGGTATGTGTTTCTTTGTCTCTGGATCAATATATTCCTTTGCCAAACCAAAATCTATAATATGAATAACTTGCTGGGTTTTATTTCCTGGTCGTCCTATTAAGAAGTTCTCAGGCTTTACATCTCTGTATATCAAGTTCTTTGAATGAACATATTCCATGCGAGAAATCTCGATTCAAAAATAAAAGACGATAATTTTATTTTAGGCTTTGATGCATAAAAAAGCATAATAGAGCAAAGACAACTTTCACAATAAAAACAGCTTAAGGAAAAAAATCAAAAATTATTTCAAGCCTTTAAAAGTAACATATCAGTCTACAGTTTCTCAAATATATTTATTTGATTATGATTTAAAAATCTTTGCTTTTACTATTATAGTCATTTATAAATGAGTGTTTGAATTTTACTAATTTCTTTCATATCAGCAAGCCTGATTTAATCAACACTTTCAGATAATGCTGCATCATAAAATCAAAAAGATTAACCAAAACTAAATCTTGACCTCAAAAATATAAACAGACATATTCACAAAGCTGCAATTTATTCTTCCTCATCAGTTCAATAATCAAGCAACTTTTACAATTATATTTTATAAACAAATAACAGAGCACCCTTTAGTATGCTTTTTTTGGGGGGGGTAACTTTTTTTCTTTACTCTTTTCCTTAGGTATGAAACATTTTGAAACCAGAAAGAATTTTAATGTAACTCTAATAATATCTTTTTTTATTGTTTTACACATTCTCAAATAACGTTCACTATACAAACTGTCACAAAATGGAACATTACAAACTAGAAAATAAAATTGCATCATTTAATGATAATCATGGTTGACAATGCAACATAAACATATAGTCATTCAGGCCATTTTAGTTTATCAAATTTGGATCATATAATATACAGTATTCTATGACTTATACTTCTAATTAACTATATATTATGAGCATTTTCCAGGCCATGAAACTTTCTTTTAATACATACTTCATCTTAAAAGTATGTATTACTTTAAACGCATACTTTACTATTTTGTTATTTTATTAGAAATAACTAAGCCTGTTATTTCTGTACATTTGGATTGTTACCCAATTTATTACAAATGTCCTTGCACAAAAAGCTTTATATACATCTGAATACTTCCATGGGACAAATTTATAGAAGAGGAATTAACGAGTCAATGTGTAAAAACAACTTGAAGGACTGTGCAGCACAATTATATTAGCATTTACTTCAAAAGTGCCTTAAAATCATCCTCTTAGGCTGTTTCCCCAAATACCATATTCCCTGCAAGTTAAGTAATTTAGAAGACTCTCTCATTAGCTTGTTTCCTCTTTTCTTGGCCATTAGAATTTATTACCAAGATTTAGAATCCATGTTTCTGAGGGGTCTCTTTTCCAAGTATTTATCTTCTAAATAAAAAGTGCTAAAAACAACTTAATTCTCAAACAGAGCATTCTGATGTTAAAGCAATAAGATATTCTTTCATAAAAATAAAATACACCTGATTCAGTTATTTTTAAGTTATATGCATCCCAAAAAGACAATACGATGTAAAGCAGAAACATTTTTATTAAGTTGGATGTTGTGAAAGATAATGTAGTAAAACATGAAACTTTTCATATAAATTTGTAACCAAAGATCCACACAGTTGTTCAAACAACTCCAAAGCATCCTGCTTTACTTACCAGCTGGATAGCTATCATGAGAACTGTCTTAAGAGAAAATGTTCGGTCACACAAATCAAACAAGTCTTCCAAACTAGGTCCCAGCAGTTCGAGCACCATAGCATTGTATTTACCACAAGGGCCAAAATAGTAAACTTGAGGTATACCATCTGGGGAAAAGAAAAAAAGGATGTTAATAATTTCATCTTCAATATCAAACTTTTCTTCCTAGAAAATTCAATAAACTTTTAAATTTTGTAGTTTTAAGAACTGCAGCAGTAGTTTTACATTTCCCATACAAACAATAAACTTTCTTGACCCAGCCATCTCCTACTGAACAGTGTATCCTGGTTACACCTCTCTTGCAGCTGTGTGATTGAACTACATTAAAAACAGTGCTTCATTGTTGGCTTCTACCACCTCATCATAGACAGGAACTGGGCATTTTGGCCTTATATTTCCATGACCTAGAGAAATGCCTGACACAAAGGAAAGATTTAATTTTACTGAACAAAGGAGTCCCTGTTCTCTTTAATAATGCTGCGGTAGACATAATGCTAAAATAAGCCCAAGATTCCCACCCTCTGGTGTACACACCCCATATAATCTCCTTCTACTAAGTCTGGGCAAAATCCCCAGATTTCACTTGTGAGTAGGTAACGTTACATGGCAAAGGTGATATAATTAACAGCCCTATCAATGGGCTTTAAATTAATCAAGAGTATTCTAGTGGGCCTGACCTGATCAGGTAAGTAAGCCCTTTATAAAGAGGGTCTAGAAATCAGAGACATTCAGATTCAAAGCAGCAGAGAAGCTTTGCTGTTGGCCTTAAAGAAGCAAACTACCATGTTCTGGAGAAAGTCACATTCCAGGGCACGATGAGTAGGCTCTAGGAACCGAAGGGCTCGGTCCCATACCCATGAAGAACTGAATTCTGGGAATACCCAGTGAGTCTGGAAGAGGACTGAGTCTCAGGTAAGATTGCAGTTTGGGCTTACATCTTGATTTCAGCCTGGCAGGACCTCAACAGAGGTCCCAACTAAGCTATGACTGGACTTCTGACCGATGGAAATTGAGAGATAATCAAATTCCAAATATAAAGTCTAAATACATAGGAATCATCTGTATTTTCTTTTTAGAACTAAGACTTCCATTACACAAATATAAATAGGTGATCAATTTATCTTAACACTGCATTTACTATTTATTCGTCATCATGAAGAAACGAACTTCTATCTTAAATGTCTGACTTTTATTTATAAGTGGTTTGGTTTTTTAGAAGGAAAAATATCTTTTGAATAAACCCTTCTCATACTTTTTAAAATAAAGAGTTTGAGGAACATAACTTTATTTTTGTTGTTTACTTTATTATTTTGAATAGTATTTATTGCAGGGGCAGAACAGAAAACAAACTAGAAGCCAGGACAACTATGTAGGTAGGTTCTTAGTTCATCCTAATACTAACCATTCAATCTCTCAAGCAGGCTTCGACGGGCTTAGCTATAGTATCACTACTTTTGATAAGACCAGTTTTTCCCAAATGGGAATATGAGTGAGGCAGCAGAACATCTCAAGATAAGACGGTAAGATAATAGAATCACGGTAGGGCTGAGGGGAGGAGGACAGGTTCAAATTGTATACATGGTCTCCTCCCCAGAAAGAGTTTCTCACACACACCATGCGTATATATTAGCACCCACATCTCTCTCTCTCTTCCTGAACCCTCGTGTCTCCCTACTCTCTGTCTCTTTCTATCTGACACACACACACAAACACAAACTTCCCGTTGCCACCAAGAATCACTCTTAGTGTGAGCTACTCTTACCAGAGCCACGCTTATCATATGTACGTCAGATCTACCCTTCATATATGTAGAAGTGTATGAGGATCCTTAATGTTTATCCCAACTCTGAAATACTGCTTTTACTAAGCTTTATACATTAAGAGTCTAGAGCAACAATTAAGACTTATGAACAGCCCTCAGCTACTTGAGCATTTTAAATTATTTCTACAATGACTTTCCCCCTCTATACCACAGAAAGACATTTTAATTTTAAGCTCTTAATTAAGCAATCTCTAATAACTCGTTTCTACTCTTCAGTTTGTTGTTTCTGATGTGGGTGCAAGGAAACCCGATCATCAAGCTTATTAGAACTATATATAGAATGGAAAAATAAACAGTTCAGAAGTTCTTCAAAGGAAGTACTGTCAAAGGGCTTTTCTACTTCCTTCTGAGTCACCATCTACATTTCTAATAGCTGAAGTTGTTGCGAAACACTTACTAAATACGGTAGAAATATATTTTGTTTTAATTAAATGACTAATTTTTTTCCAAATGTTTTCAAAGGTTTCCAGAAATGGAAAACCACTTAATAAATTGCACTTAAAAAAATAAAAACTGTCTTGTTTAGCTGCTTATTCCTTATTCCCTGGCATCTAAAACAGTTCCTGGCATACAATAGATATTCAATAAGTACCTGTTGAACAAACAATTGGATCTATTATTTAATTAAATTTATTGGGGTGACATTAGTTAATAGGATCATATAGGTTTCAAGAGTACCTTTCTATGATACATGTCTTAATCAATTAAATGAATGCTTTTTGGATATCCATTATATCTTTTAAGATCCAGGCTGGGCATTACAAAGAAAATGTAAACAAGGTGCCACAATCAAGAATGATTTAACCCAGCAATGTAGTTTAGATTAACACCAGGAAATCCACCAGTGTGATTCACCATAACAACACAATATATATATATTTTAAATAATTAAGAGCATCTTAATAGATGAGGAAAAGCATCTGACATAGCTTTCAGCAGATTTGGAACAGAAGGTAACTTCCTCAACCTGGTAAAGGGCACCTAAGAAGAACTCATAGCTAACATCATACTTGAAGGCAAAAAACTGAATGCTCTCCATTTATGACTAGGAGCAAGTGAAGAATGTCCACTTTTCACCTCTTCTATTCAATAAGTCAATGAAGCAAAAAATAAATAAATAAAAGGCATTCTCAAAAATGAAATGAATCTATTAATTTAAGAAAAACTAAAGTATTATTCCTACTTGTTACCCACAATAAAATTCATGCTTTCATGTAAAAATTAAATTTTTCAAAATTTATATCTGCCAAGATGAACTTGAGAGCTTCCCAGCTCTTATAGAAACAAATAAACCTTTTCTGATGAAATTCTGATAACATTAACTATTACAATTTAATTTGAAGTAATGAAAAGTGTCAGTATTTGAAATATCTGCCTTAGTAAACTAGTATTATCCAAATCAACAATGCATGTATTTACAAAATCATACACTAGAAACTGATTTATTCAAAGTATAATGAATTATATGGCAAGAGAGAACAGGAAAAGTTTTTTCATAATGCTACATTACAAATGACCTTTAAGAAACTATCACCTGTCGGCCCTGGCCGGTTGGCTCAGTGGTAGAGCGTCGGCCTGGCGTGCAGGAGTCCCAGGTACGATTCCCAGCCAGGGCACACAGGAGAAGCGCCTATCTGCTTCTCCACCCTTCCCCCTCTCCTTCCTCTCTGTCTTTCTCTTCCCCTCCCGCAGCCGAGGCTCCATTGGAGCAAAGATGGCCAAGGCACTGAGGATGGCTCTGTGGCCTCTGCCTCAGGCACTAGGATGGCTCTGGATGCAACAGAGCGATGCCCCAGATGGGCAGAGCATCGCCCCCTGGTGGGCATGCCGGGTGGATCCCGGTAGGGCGCATGCGGGAGTCTGTCTGACTGCCTCCCTGTTTCCAGCTTCGGAAAAATGCAAAAAAAAAAGAAAAAAAGAAACTATCACTTGTCAAGTTTGGGTGTAGTATCAAAATGATATTTAAAAGTTAATTTATTAATCAAGGTTTACAAAGTTGTGACTTAAATCCTTGTTGGGTGAAAACATGAATTGGCACATTTTTGGAGGCATTTTGCCCTAACCTTTTCAAAGTAAGCAAAGGTATGTATGCATGCAGTCACGTTGAAGTTGCACTGCTTGTGACAGTAAAAAACAACAATAATAGAAAACTACCTAAACATCCATCAATCCTAGACTAATTAGGCACATTATATGTCATACTCATTTTGCAAGCATAGGTAGGTGATTTCTACTTTCTCTTGTATATTTTTTAAACTTTTCAAATCCTTATGAAAAGCATGCAATTTTTGCAATCAGGAATTAAATGCACGTTTTTAAGTTCTTCTGGGACCACAAAGAAAAATTTGAATTACAAAAAAATTCAGACCACATTTTTAATCTGTATATTAATTGTTAACTGAGCTAGTATTTCTCCAACAGTTCAAAGTTATACAGCCTTACCTCTACTCTTACTATTAACTTCATTTTAGAGTTCCTAGGAACAAAGCAAAGTATACTATTCAGACTCTATAATGTAAGTCTGGCTTCCTCTCCCTTCCCATCACACCTCCCTAACAGAGGAAATATATAGATCCATCCTAAGGCCCAGATTCACTCTGACTTACCTGGTTTGAGATCTTCTAAGGTTGCATTTCAAAAAAATTTCTACCCTAGTTCTGCCATCCAGTTATCAAACTTGTCTTTTTATCCAACCTTCAGGTCTCCTCTTTTCAAACTCTTTATTAAGCATGACCCGAATTCATAATTATTCATACAGAATTTCTCATAGCCAGGGAAGGTATGCATAAAGAAACTAACTCTGCTATACTTCATGTAAGCCAACTCATTACTGGGAGGAGACTGTGTGCCTAACATGTACATTCAAATTCAGCAATATACATGCTATACCTTTGTGTTTCTAAAACAACACAAAAAAGATCAGTAAAGGAACAAATAGGAACTACTTCAATTATCTCCAAAATTTCCTTTCTTTAATGGTTTCAAAGTATCTCAAAATTATGTATCTCTACTTGATCCAAGATGGCTAAATTCCACAAACAGCATTACATTTCAGTCAGTAAATTCAATAGACATTTAGTCTCCAATATGAATAAAAATACCTCAACTTTATAATGAAAAATAATTTTACCTTAAAACATGATTCAGTATCAATCTTTACTGAAAAAAAAAAGATGGCCTAACCCTGAATGACTCCTTGACATAATACTGTTTTGTGAGTCAATGAATTCTAGGTAACTATTAATGTTTTTCTACACAAATTTTATGTCATTGATATATAAAATCAAGAGTTATAAATTTTTAAAATCAAGAACATAAAGCAAACACTGTAAAGACTAAGCTAGGAGTTCACTTACAAGGACAGGTGTGGGTAGTTTTCTGACCCTGAGCAAACCAATTAAATTATTAAGAATTAGAAAAGTTTGCCAGCTAACAAACAGTAGCTGGTACATATGTTTGCTAAGCAAGAACAAAAGATAACAACCACAGCAATATAAACATGGTAGTCATGACCACAAGGAAGAGAGTTTTTAGAAGTGGGAGAGGTGAAGGAAAAGAGGGTTATAAAGTAGAGAAAGGCTCAGAAAGAAGGCTTAGAAGAGTAATGAAGGATGTTAAGTTACCAGCTATGTCTTTTTTTTTTTTTTTCTGAAGATGGAAACGGGGGAAGCAGTCAGACAGACTCCTGCATACGCCCAACCGGGATCCACCTAGCATGCCCACCAGGGGGTGATGCTCTGCCCATCTGGGGCGCTGCTCTGTTGCAACCAGGACCATTCTAGCACCTGAGGCAGAGGCCATGGAGCCATCCTCAGTGCCCGGGCCAACTCTGCTCCAATGGAGCCTTGGCTGCAGGAGGCGAAGAAAGAGACAGAGAGGAAGGAGAGGGGAAGGGGTGGAGAAGCAGATGGGCGCTTCTCCTGTGTGCCCTGGCTGGGAATCAAACCCGGGACGCCTGCACGCCAGGCCGACGCTCTACCACTGAGCAAACCAGCCAGGGCCTGCTATGTCTCTTGGTCGAAGTGTTTGGCTACTGAACTGCATGGATGCAATCCAATTCATGGGCAAAAGCAAGTTTTTGTATTTGTTCTTATATCTAGTGAATTTTCAGCTATAAACTTTTACTCCACCCAATTACTATTGTTCTAAAATTATTTTTGAAACTACTATAAAAAGCCACCCATTGTGAATTCATCAAAGTTCTGATAATTTCCAACATCAGTATTTTCAGGGATGCTTATTAGCATTCCTAATGTTCAAGACAAGTATATCTTTTTTTTCCCAAGCAAAACTCAAGGATGGGGAAGAATACAGAACTCACATATTATTTGTAAATACAATCTTACACTTATGCTACCCAAATTAATTTTACTTAACATTATTTTTATATTTCAGCATTCCATTTAAGTGACAAAACAACATTAGGAGGTCTAACACTCTTAAAGAGTACTTAGTACTTTGTGCCATTATGGAAGTACATCAGTTCTTTATAAGTAGACGAGAGTTAAGAATATCATTAAAAGAAATAATATCATGATGTTTCTTTCCATTTCCATCCCAGTAATATTCATGTAGGAGAAATTAGAACAAAAGAATCAATATTCTTGTTAGGAACTTTACAGATCGGGTTAGGAAAACCTAAAATCTGATTACAAATAGTAAGTACAGAATTATCACATAGGCTATGTTCTTTTCCAAGGCAGTTTTACTTTAAGGCATTCTTAACCTTTAGCACAAATGCTGATTCTCCTGGCTCAGCAGTTCTCAACATATGGTCTGGAGATGCTTGAGGACAGGGGTGGATGGTCCATAAGATCCTTTCAGGAGGTCAGTGACATCAAATTATTTTTATAATAACACCAAAATGCTATTTAACTTTTCACTCTGTTCTCTCATTACTGAATAGTCAAGTTCTCCAGAGGCTACACGACAGGATTTGTCAATGGACTGAATACAGAAGAAGATATAAGAATTTAGCTGTTTTAATTTATCAAATGGTAACTATCAATAGCTATAACCCACAACGAGAAAAGTTCTCTGTGATCCTCAGAAAGTTTTAAGAGTATAAAACGACCCTGAGAACCAAAAATTTGAGGATTGTTGTCCTAGCTGAATAGTAAGCTTTGATATGAACAAATAGGTGCAATAAGTTCCGGGCTTGGCAACAACTATTTCATTAAAATATCACAGCACCCACATTTAGTAGTAAAATTCTACCAGTTAACCCCAAATAAAAGGAAAAAAGCCACCCCACTATAAAAAAAGCAATAGTCCTTTCTGTGTTAATTTGATTTATACACTTATAGATTATTCTAAATTTTAAAGAATAAAAAATAACATCACAAGTACTTATTATAATGAATATTCAATGAATATCAAGTATTATACCATTATTATTTAGTTAATATCCTCTTTGTGCCTAAATAATTAAGAAAAGAGTGGATCCTATGATTTTTATCTCCAAACTTCAAGTTTACAAACCTTTTCTTCCCATAATGTGCTACTTTATACACTGCTCACAAAAATTAGGAAATATTTTATTGCTTCATATTCATTTTGAAATATCCTCTAATTTTTGTACACAGTATATTTAAATCAAAACTAAAAATAAAAAATAAAACCAACATGCTGTTGTTCTTCATGGCTTTTTGCTTTCTAGCTTTTACTGTTAAACAGAAAATTATAAAAATGGAGCTATATTTAAAAAAATTTAATCCTCATCTCCATTTAGTCATACCCTATTTAAAAAGTATGCGGTTTTTTTGTTTAAAATTCTTATGTGATTAATAATCACTAAAAATACTATAATCACTACATAAGATACAACTATCCTAATACCTGCACCATATAAACCAAATGTTTTTATTTAAAAAAAAACAGAGCATCGCGTTCTTTATATGTACACATTCTCCATATACTGTAACTTTTTTTCTACTAGTACCAATGCACTGTTTACATATAAATTAGAAAAAGTTTAACAACGCATAACTTACAGAAATTCTCTTATAGAAGAGTCCCCTATAACGAATTAGAAAAATTACATATACTTAAGATGACTCCTAAAAGCAATTAAGCTAAGACACAAAAGGAAGTCTAATACTCTGCTCCATAAACTGTTGTTTATCTTGGCTGAGATTAAGTCTGCACTAATCACCTATCTACATAGTACTTACTCTTCATTATTTTTGTTGATACCAAAATACAGTAGGTAATATTCTAATTAGTTTATTCATGGATTTTACAATATTTTCTTTGAGTTTTCTCAAACAGACACCTCTCCATAAAAAAAGCAGAATTTCTTTAATTTTTTGACATGATCTGATTATGGGCAACTCAGTGAATAAAAGGAATTTTAATTATTACTGAATGTTACACCAATGTTTAGAAGGCTAATACTATATATTACACACAAACTTTCTCAACAATAAATGATAAAATTTCCATCCATTAGGAATTACCAACACTCATTAGCAGACAGAGCTAAATAATAATGAAAAAATGGGAAAATAATGACATCTATAAACCAGAGCAAAACACACAGGAAACATATAAAACCTTTTAACATGGCACAACCAAAGCAAGCAGAGAACTCAGTACTATAGAGACGAATGAGAAGCTCTTTTAACAGCTCTTAGAAGGCAATACTATACAGAAGTATAATTTTAGAAACAACCACTGACACTACTATCAAATTACATATTGTTTAGAACATCACAGTTCAGGGGACATAAAAAAGTCAAGCCACTCATTTGAGAAACAATGATTTAAAATATGCATGGTCTCAGATAGTATATTTAATATTGTTTCTATAGTTCCAGATTTGCCATGAACAGTAATTTACGACAGAAAAGATTATCTTACTTCCTTTGATAAACAATAATTTATGAGAGAAAAAGTGATTTTATTTTCTATGATAAAGATATCAACTTGATAAAGAAATTCCAAGAACTAAATAACTGCAAAGTCCCTCCGCCCCCTCTGTATCACCTAGTTAAAACCATCCGACGTCAAGAAAATTATTTAATATAAAGAAGCATCACTCAGAATCATAGATCTTCAAAGAAAATTTCCCTACGTATTTCCAAATATGACCCAAGCATTTTCATAAAGTATCAACAATAATTAAGGCTTTCATCAAGTTCAAGTAAAAAAATAAAACTGATTCTATTAATTAAAACCCTATGCTACTCTGGAAAGTTATTATTTTTAGAGGACTGAATTGTACAGTTCAGTTAATTAAATAACCATTTGCATATCTCCTTGCTTTAACATTTCCATTAATTTCAAAAATATTGCTGGATTTTTCCTTCTAGCTCTAGATCTCTAAAATAAGAAGCTAAATTTACCTAATCACACTATAAGAAAAATAAAATTAATTGAATAAATTTTTTTGAAATTGTATGACTGTAAAGCGAGTGGCCACGGCCAGGGCCACCATCACAGCAGCCCGACCCATGCAGGTTTGCATTGGATTCGGACAGTCGGTAAAGAAACAACAGAGCCAAGAACTGATGGGCTGTCATCTTTAATTCTAGCTTGCACCCGGCGGGCAAGTAAAAACACACACTGGGCTCCAAAACCCACTCACATTCAGTGCTCACAAAGCCACTGACTTATCCGAGTTTCCTAGAATCAAAGGTTTCTAGCTCACCAGCCTTATTCTCCTCAGTTCCCCATCTCCTTCCTTATCCCAGATACAAACTCTGCACAAACTGGCATCTCGCTCAGCACTCCGCCATTTTGGCTGCTTCTCCTGGCCACATGGCCTCTTTCCGCTGCTCTCTGCTCTGCTCCCTCTGCTCTCTCATGCTAATCATCCCAGGAACCAAGAGAGCAAGCTCCCGCTCCGTCCCCATTTTATAGTGTAGAAATACAAACCCTTAATCCAATATACAAAATAGGGAAGTCTCTAATACAAAGTCACTTCTCTGAGACATGATTGGATTGTACCACCCCACATCAAAAAGGGTGGGAAAGGCTTAATCCCAAAACCAAGCCCCAGGCTAAAGGGATTCTGCCTGCCCACAGACACACACATTAATATCACCTGGGCAACGGCCTCACGTGGGCAGCACCATCTTTAACAAAGTGCGCATAATATATTTTATCTGCCCAACAATGACTGCTTCTTTGTCAGATATAAACTAAATATTTAATAACAATTTTGTAAAATATTAAAATATCAAACTTTAAATTTTTATTTATTTTTTTTAATTTTTTATTTTTATTTTATTTATTCATTTTAGAGAGGAGAGAGAGACAGAGAGAGAGAGAGAGAGAGAGACGGGGGAGGAACTGGAAGCATCAACTCCCATATGTGCCTTGACCAGGCAAGCCCAGGGTTTCGAACCGGCAACCTCAGCATTTCCAGGTCGACGCTTTATCCACTGCGCCACCACAGGTCAGGCCTAAAATATCAAACTTTAAATATACAATCACAGAGGTTAAAAAGCTATAGAAAATTTTAGAGATTTTGCATCACAACTTTGCATCTAATAAAACTGTCTATTGGCCCTGGCCGGTTGGCTCAGCGGTAGAGCGTCGGCCTGGCGTGAGGGGGACCCGAGTTCAATTCCTGGTCAGGGCACATGGGAGAAGCGCCCATTTGCTTCTCCACCCCCATCCCCTCCTTCCTCTCTGTCTCTCTCTTCCCCTCCCGCAGCCAAGGCTCCATTGGAGCAAAGATGGCCCGGGTGCTGGGGACGCCTCCTTGGCCTCTGTCCCAGGCGCTAGAGTGGCTCTGGTCGCAGCAGAGCGAGGCCCTGGAGGGGCAGAGCATCGCCCCCTGGTGGGCAGAGTGTCGCCCCTGGTAGGCGTGCCAGGTGGATCCCGGTCGGGCGCATGCGGGAGTCTGTCTGACTGTCTCTCCCCGTTTCCAGCTTCAAAAAAAAAGAAAAAGAAAAAACAAAAAAAAAACTGTCTATTATTCTTATTTAAGAATTTATCATTTCATCATTTACCAAGGACCTACAATTTTATCAATTGTTCTCAGTTTCAAGGATAGAAAGGTAAATATATTATTTCACTGCCCTCAAACAGTTCTAATTTTAGTGGAAGAGACAGACATAATCAAATAATAATATAATATGATGTAATAAAAAATAAAGATAAATTTAAAATTATTTCATGTCAAAGAAGCTTCTTTGGAGAGAAAAAAACAGATGTCAGGAAATGCATTGCAAGAGAGGTGACATTTAGCTGGAGCCTGAAGAAGGAATTCATTGAAAAAGAAAGACATTCCAGAAAAAAGAAAACAGATGTGAAAATAATATGGTCTATTCAAGGAATAGTAAGTTTAGGGCAACTAAAAAGTGAGTCAGTAGAAAGACAAGAAATTTGGACTTTATAATAAATGATAACCCTCTGTGAGGAATCTAATGCGAGAAGGAGATGAGATGCACAGCAGGAAGCCAAATTCAAAGAAATTATCAAAGAAACTGGTAGAAAAGACAAAGCTGACAGAATTTTCTCATTATCCCAAAAGGCCAAAATCAAAAGTGATGAACATTTTCAGCTTTAATTGGTGTGTCACTAATGGAATGAGATAATCCAGAAGAGAAAACAGGCCTTTTGAAAGAGAGAAGAACAACTGGAAAAGAAGATAGGGAACATAATCTAGGTGTATTAGAATTTCTGATTCCAGGAGGGACATACACATATAACTAGATTTAAGAATGAAGATAGGAGATAAAGAAGTGGAAGTTATCTTCATATAGACAGTAATTTCACCCTTTCCTCTTGGTAAAAAATATCCAGGATCATAATGATGAAAGCCACATACTAAAAATAGAAGCGGGAAGTTAGAACCTAATCCCATACTTTTGAGTGGTTATCTCAACAACCTTACCTTGTCCACTTCAGACCTACTTGTTCATTCGTCCTCCAGACCTACTTGTTTATTCATCCTCACATAACATCCCTTTAGTACTTGTTTAAGCTACCGCTGTTACGATTTTTGTTAATGACAAATTCTTTTTTACCCAATGCAGTGGTCAGCATAGTCCTGCCTGTTCCTCTTCTCTTGTCATTCTCATATTATTTCCCTTGGGAGATCTCATCCACTCCCCTTTAGCTTGAAAAACCACCTATATGCTGATAACTCCTAAATCTAGATCATCATTTTACTCAATAAATGTTGACTGGATATGACAAGACTAGTCAATACATTAAATTTTTTTTGGTGTCACAGAAATGATAATGGTATAAAACAATATTCCAATTCTATGGTAAGGTAAGCAATATAAAGAGCCAGACTCCCATATTCATACTACAGTAAGCTGTATTACCCTACTGTAAGTATATAACAGTTTCAGTGAATAAAACAAAAAAAAGAGGGATATTTGTTAGGGGAGTCAAAGAAAGAGAGAGACATATGGACTTTTAGGAGGATCAAAACCCACACAGGTAGAACTAGATAAATTGTGTATTTTTTTCAAAAATATCTCATTCAATAATTAAAAATAAATCTATTTTTAATTTGTTTTCATTGTGGTAAAAGATACATTATAAATATAAAGTTATCACTTTAATCATTTTTAGCTGTACAGTTCAGTGAAATTAGGTATATTGACACTGTTGTACAACCATCACCATTATCCACCACATTAAACAATATTTCCCATTTACCTCTTCCCTCAATCCCTGGCAAACACCATCCTGCTTTCTATCTCTATGAATCTGACTATTTGGGGTACCTGAAATAAGTTAAATGACAGAGAATTTGTCCTTTTGTGACTAGCTTATTTCATTTAGCACAATGTCCTCAAGGTTCATTTATATTGTACTATGTATCAGAACTTCCTTCCTTTTTAAGGCTGAATAATATTCCATTATATATATATACTATATTGTGTTTACCCATTCACCCATCCAGGGATAACTGGTTTGTTTCTACATTTTAGCTATTGCAAATAATGCAGCTATGAACATGAATGTACAAATATCTGCTCGAGTCCCTGCTTTCAATTATTTTGTGTATATGACCAGAAATGAAATTGCTGGATCAAATATTAATTCTATAAACTTCTGAGAAACAGTTACACTGTACTCCACAGTAGCTCTACCACTTTACAATCCCACCAGCAATGCACGTGATTCCAATTTTGCACATTCAACTGTTAACTGGTTTCTGGTTTGTTTCTTGTTTGTTAACAGTGATTTCAATAGATGTGAAGTACATTTTTTTGTAGTTTTGATTTACATTTCCTTAATGATCAGTGATATTGAGTATCTTTTCAAGTGCTTATTAACCATCTGTATGTCTTCTCTGGAGCAATGTCTACTCAAGTCCTTTGCCCATTTCTGAATTGGATTGTTTGTATTTTTGCTGTTGAGTTTTATGAATTTGTTATATATTTTTGATATTGAGTAAATCTCTGTTTCTAAGGAGAACATAACAGGTAAGTTGCTACTTAATTAATACTTAAAACACAATAAAAAGAATAGAAGGTTAAATTATTTTGAACGGCCCATTTATGACCAAGAGCAGTCTGAAAATATAATCCTTTTAAATATCAATTTCAAAATCAGATTATTTTAGTCAGCAGTCTTTCTGCATACAAACTCTAGTTTTTCCACAAAGTTCATAAGGGTACTCAAAATGTTATCGATAACAACACTAATAAGTAATGAAATTTCACATGATACATGTGAAATACTTAACAATATCCACACTTGCCAGTGTTTCTGAGTCACCACAAGGCACCCCTTCAGGTAATACCATTCATATTTTAATCTAGGAGCTCAGGGGAGTAGTACCCTTGTATATATAGACTACCCGGTAAATCAGGGGTCCCCAAACTTTTTACACAGGGGGCCAGTTCACTGTCCCTCAGACTGTTGGAGGGCCGGACTATAAAAAAAAACTATGAACAAATCCCTATGCATACTGCACACATCTTATTTTAAAGTAAAAAAAACAAAACAGGAACAAATACAATATTTAAAATAAAGAACAAGTAAATTTAAATCAACAAACTGACCAGTATTTCAATGGGAACTATGGGACTGCTTTTGGCTAATGAGATGGTCAATGTGCTCCTCTCACTGACCACCAATGAAAGAGGTGCCCCTTCCAGAAGTGCAGCGGGGGCCGGATAAATGGCCTCAGGGGGCCACATGCGGCCCACAGGCCGTAGTTTGGGGACCCCTGCTATAAATGGTGGTCCCTGGAGTTGTGCAACACTGCAGCTCTATTGCATTTAGGTATTAAAAAATATGTTTAATTTTTATTACTATTTCTGACATAATTTTTAATGTTAAAAAGTGCACCTTTGAAATTCAATTCAATGACTCTCTACGTTCTAAACTGATGTATTCACTCTTATCCAATTAATATATCCCAGAATCCAATCTCCCTCTTCCAATAATACCTCAGTTTCCTATTAGGCAAGTACCTCTCTCAATTTTCAGTCCCTGAGTTTCAGGTACTCCTTGGAATAAGCACAGAATCTAAACCTGGGCAAATTTGTGGATGAAAAAGGAGTCACATGCTGAACCTGACAAGCTCAGGGAAAGTCTGCATGATGGCCTTGCAGACCACACAAGATGGTCTGAAATTAAAACTTTCTAATTAAAAGCATTTCATGGTGGGTAGACATGTACTAGGAGAGGTATTTTTCTCTACCAAAAGTCAATGCTTACCTTAATCAAGCCTGTCTGTTGTCTTTTGCATCTACAATAACATACCTGATAACATGCCTTGTAATCTTCTTTTCCCGCCCCCCTCAGGGCAAGCATCCCACCAGAGAAGGAACCAATAAACCTCCTCACTGTTATTGTTACCATGTTAAATTGTTAACTGTTAACTATCTTAACTCCTGCCTATGTAAAAGATGTTTCAATAGAGACATTTTTACTTTTTTATCCAATCCCAGAGGTTCACTCTTACCCCACTTTACTTTCTCCCGCCCCCGAAATCTATTACCAATCAATTTCATGTAACACCCCCCACACATGCCTTTGTCTTTGATTCTGATATATAAAATAAGTGGTAAAACTACCATTTTCCACAGCACTTTCTCTATCCGTTGAGACTTTGCTTACCAGCAGTTGTTGACAGTTTGGCTCAAATAAATTCATTAAAAATTCTTACAGGTTTGGAAGTTTTTTATGTTGACAAATTCATAGTGATTAAATCAATAAAAGGCCTGGGCACAGAAGTAAGATTCAGTCCTAGAATTTTTGCTGGATATTTTAGGAAAGAGGTGTTTTTATAATTGCTAAGCTGTTAGTAACCACCTCTGCCATCTCATAAAAAGGCT
Organism: Saccopteryx leptura; assembly: GCF_036850995.1. Lineage (NCBI taxonomy): Eukaryota > Metazoa > Chordata > Mammalia > Chiroptera > Emballonuridae > Saccopteryx > Saccopteryx leptura. The sequence continues at coordinate 181,590,455 of NC_089506.1, read as the reverse complement.
TATCAGAGAATGAAATTTACACACACAAAGCAGAACACAGTGACAAATTTAAGATTGTCCTGATGACAGCATTTGAAGTCCTGGATACAACAATGCCTGATATATAGGTCTTTTCCCTAAATTTCTAATACATGAGCCAATAAAGTTGTTTGTTTTTTTTTTTTTTATTTTACAGCATTCTTTTTTTTTTTTTTTTTTTTTTTATTTATTGATTTTTTAGAGAGAGAGGAATGAGAGAGAGAGAAGGGGGAGGAGCAGGAAGCATCAACTCCCATATGTGCCTTGACCAGGCAAGCCCAAGGTTTTGAACCGGCGACCTCAGTGTTCCAGGTCGACGCTTTATCCCACTGCACCACCACAGGTCAGGCTCACCTAGTTTTTTAGGCTTTCTGTCATTTGCTAGTCCTAATATAAATGGTTTCACATATAACTAGTTTTATCCCCCATCCTTTAAATCTCCATTGTCACTGATCATTTTGGTAACTCCTGAAGGCCTATCTGCATTATAAGAAGCTTATAATGATAAAAACATTAATACACAAAATATCAGCTTACTGGCCCCATACTGACTACTCATTTGGAAAGTACACTGTTAGAAAAGAAGAATGCAAAACTGATAATGAATTAAGACAATGACATCTATACCAACTAGAATGTAAACATGCACTTACAAAAAGACAAATGAAAAAAATTTCATTTTATTATATAAATCTCAGGAAACAAAATATCCCTACCTAGTAAAAAACCATACCTATAAAATTATTAAAGTTGGCAGAATAGGAGTAAACAGAATAAGTAGTGCTGTGAGAAGCTTTAACATAAAGGAAATGCAACATACAATAGGAAATTTTCTCATTAGTCTTTTCCAGTGGCACAATATATTCATCCTCACTTAGATTTAGAGTTTATATAAAAATATACCCGTATTAGTTTTCTGCAGCACTGTAATTACCACACACCTGTGGCTCAAAACAACAACAATTTATTTTCTCAGTTTTGGAGGCCACAAATCTAAAATCAGCTTTACTAGGTTGAATCAAGGTGTGGACAGAGTCACACTCCCTTTGGAGGTTATAACAGAGAATCTAGAAGCTTTTTCTAGTAGCTACCAGCATTTCTTGGCTTAAAGCTATATCACTCCAATTTCTCCCTCTGTAGCCCCGTTGCCTCTCCTCTTCTCTTACGTAAAATGTCCCTCTGCCTCTTTTTGACAGGACATTTGTTATTACATGCAGGGGTCACCAGATAATCCAGAATAATATCCCATCTCAAGATCCTTAATAAAACCTGCTAAGTCTTTGCTCTAAGGTAACATGTAGAGTTTCCAGGGATTATGATATGGGTATCTTTTATGGAGCCATTTTTCAATATACCAACAATGTCAAAAGTCATCTCAATGACCAAAAATATGGAAGCTATATGCATCTTACATTCTCAAATTAAATTTTTTCATAATGTCCCCTGCTCATACTGGTGCCAACACAAAAAGTTTCAAAACTGTCCTTTTTTAAAATAAAAAGGGAATATTAAGACTCCAGTAAGAAAATGTCTAGCAAGTATAACCTTAAGAAGCAATTCACTTTAAACTTAAATACTATTCTTTGAAACCAAAGAGTTATGACAATCCATTACAAATTTTACCATTAATATTGACTTTACCTCCAGACCCTAACTGCTTGTAGAATCTGTATTCCAAATGCAGCTGTGGCGCTCTGGACTTCATGGGCTCCTAATTAAAATCAAACAACAACAAGTTATTAAAAGATCATTAGGCCCCAGTTCCAAATGTTATAAAGCTTGGGGTCAACTTACATAATATTTTATTATGCATTTTTCTCTCTAAAGTTAAATCAATTGTACATTTATATCAATGTAAAGTAAATTAACATCATAAATGTATGTAAAATTAAGTGGCTATTAGGTCAAGTATGAGAGAAATATGTTTGACTCTGACTCTGAAGAATACTCCAAACATTCATGACTATGGGGATGGTGACACTTACTCTATCTCTCGTCCCCAGGAATTCACCTCTGAATTGTATATTTCTTATGAAAAAGTTCTAGGCTAAACTGAAGTCATAGAAAGTATAAAATAACAAATCTGGAAATAACAAAAGTTTTGACAGTAATGACAAACATTTGGAAAAATTTTTCGTTGGGATATAGCCTACAATATAGCACACAGTTCATAAGAATTAGGTCCATATTTGTTAAATATATATACCCTTGTAACTATCACCTCAAAAAAACCTTTAGAATATTTTTATCATCCTTCCCTCAGAGATAATCACTTTTTGAATCACCGTTGGATCAGTTTTGTCCATTGTTTTTCATATAAATAACATTATACAGTATGTGTTTTAGGTATGTGTCTGGTTTCTTTCATTCACTATGTTTCTGAGCTTCATATAAGTGATACATACACTGAGACAAAATAAACAGAAGCAACATAGCTTCTAGGTACAAGAGATAAATAAAAAATGTGTGAAAGTATTTGTATGAAGCAGCAAACTATAAAAAGATACCTGAAAATTTGAACAAAATCCAACAGAAAGGTATGAGGTAAGAAAATTTAAATAAAATCAACTAAACTTAAAAAAAATTTTTTTTAAAACACCCAAAATTTAACATTCAGTTTGCCAGCAGATTAACCAAAAGAAGAAAGAATTTGGACACTGAAATATAGACAGAAAAATGTCAATGGAATTAGAAAATTATGTGGACTTAATCTATATGTTATACAGAATGTATTATAAAGGAAGAAAAAAGGAAAATATGGAAAAAACAATTAGTGATCTGGACAATAAAATGAGACAGTCTAATATCCATTTGCTAAGATTTTCAGGAGAAAAACAGACAAAAAAGTGAACAGAAGCAATAAATCAAAAAATAATTGCTATAAACATTCAATAATTAATGAAAAAAAAACCCCACAGATTTATAAGGAGTCTGAATCCCAAACAGAATGACTTAAAAAAATTATACCAACATAAATCATAATAAAACTATGACCAACAGTAAAATCTTCAGATAAGGAACTAGTAAAATCCCAGTGGAACAATTATAATCATAATGATTATTATAAAAGAAAACAACCAGTTTAGATCTTGAGAGGCAGGATTGCAGAGCAGGTAAAAGCACAGACACTGAAACAAACTGTTCTTGGTTTGAATCCAAAATATAGTATGCTTACTAGCTGTGTGACTGGCGAGTCACTTAACCTGTCTGTACCTTCCAGTACCTTCATCTACAAGAGGTAAACTTCATCATTCTCACATATATATTTACATAATATGGCACGAAGATGAACTAAAAAAACATATCTCATATACACATATAAATATGACTTAAAACAGTGCCTTCCACCTAGAGAGTGCTATATGAACTATAATTCTTCAGTTAACTGTATAGAAGTACTTAACCAAAGATGTAATAAAAGATGCCCACTTATGCAATCACAAATGAAAACAAACAGGTAACTTATTCAGTCTCTAATATACCCCAGGTAAAAATGGAAACCCAGATATAACTTAGTTGAGTCAATTCAACTTGATTCTAGTACTTTACTAGTAGGAAAACTTTGTTATATCTCTATATAACAAAAGTTATCTCACTACAAAATAACATTTTCATTATTCATGAAATACAATTATATAGGTGCAAACAAGATATTAGGGTGTCGACTGAGGTAAAATAAACAAACTATCCTGAAACAAATATTCAATCTGACCTAGAATAACATTAAATAAATGTAACAACCTTTATAAGAGAAAGCACAGCTGGATGTAGTGATTGAAATCTGCTCTTTGAATACCACTGCTATCAATGTTACTTTACTTGTACCAAAGTACAAAAATCAAACAGTACTGAAGGTAAACAAACATAACAACTGATTATTTTTAAGACAGGTTCAGAATAAAATTTGTTATCTGTTATAAACAGATACAAAAGTACAAATGAAAAATATATAAGAACACAGAGATAGACTGTGTGTGTGTGTAAAACTAATACCAAAAACTATGATTCAACAGTTTATGTGAAAATTTTTCTGTCCTGACAATATATTGTAGAATGAACTTGAGGCGAATATGACTCTATACCATACTTCCGCCTCAAAATACTAGACATAGATACATAAATATTCTCAGTTCCCCCAAATAACACTGAATACCCACAATTATTGTATGTAGTGCTGATCACTGTGCTTTAAAAAAAGGTAAACAAAGAAAGAATGTCCAAAAGAACAAGAAAAATAATTCTTTGATCAAGGGGGCAGTGATACAACAGGAAGATCAACTAAAAAGATGATGATGATATGTGTGTATACATAAGGATTAAAGACAACAAATAAATGTTTACCAAGGCATGAACTATCAACAGGGTAAAAAAGTTCCAAATCTGATCATAACAGGACTTAAGGGACATCACTTAATGACTGAAATAGACAAGGAAAGGTCAGCCTAGTGCAGTGGCTCCTATTTTGAAACAATGGTTTATCTGCCTAAATAAATATCAGTTAAATATCAGCTCCTGGGAGTGGACCTGCTCACACTGCAGGCTGCTGCATCAATAACACAGCATATGGGTGTTGCCACACTTCTACTCTTGTGCACCACCCCCATTCCTGACACCATACACTGTCTAGATCCTAGACTTAGTGGTATAGAACATGAGAAAAGAAAGAATCCCAAAGAAACAAAAGTCAGCAATGCCCATTCAAACACTGTCCAGTCCCTGTTTCCTGAGCCTCCCTATTGTGATTCATACAAACAAATTCCTCTTGTCTTGATTTCATGCTCATGAGGGAAGCTTGTCATTTTAACTTGGCTTTCTATGTAGATCAGCCTATAGAAAGAAAATATATTATTTATGCTGATTTGGAAATTCTGAATCTTTCAGAGTAAAAAATACTTTGTTATAAAATTACAGCCCTAGCTAAGTAGCTCAGTTGGTTAGACGATTGGATCACTGGTCAAGGCACATACAAGAAGTAACCAATGAATGCACAACTAAGTGAAATAACAAATCAGTGTTTCTCTCTCTCTCAAATTAATCAATAAAAAAATTAGGAAGGTATGTGGAGGGATAAATGGTGATGGATGAAGATGACTTGGGTGTGTGAACACATAATAAATACAGTGTATAGAACTGTGCTGTAGAATTGAGCACCTGAAACATATAATTACGATAACCAACGTCACCCCAAAAATTCAATTTAAAAAATTAGAAATTAACTCTTCCTAAATATATCTGAGAGCTTGATTACATTAATTGATTGAATCTACCTCTGATTACTGACAATCTTAATGAGATGATCTAACCAGATTTTTCTGACATAAATCTAAGGATCAGACCTTAAAATCAAGGTTGATTCCTCAACGAAAATGCCAGTCCAAACCCACAAGTCAGAAGCCAGTCTTGGTGGCACCACAACCCTAGTTAGTGTACATCTTACTTCCCAGTGATACATTTGTTGCACTAAAATTTGGTCTATTCTCACAAATATACTTAAAATTAAGTACAGTTTTCTAGTTCATCCCAAAAGATTTTCTATTGTATTTGTCCCACTTGCCTCTTCCTCTAATCATCTCTATACAGTAATATTGGCAGGGACAATATTAAAAATGGCAGGCAAACTGGAAAAACCAAGCCACGATTAACCTCATGGAAACCTGGCTGGAAAACCAGACAGAAAAGTTATGCCGAAGAAAGTTGTATCTTATAAAACTTCCCAGATCCCAACTTCTCCAAAAAGAGACACCCTACAGGTATCACACTGGACACATTGAGGACTTTAGAACAGTTCCATGGGAGTTTGCTTTCCTTGCTATCCTCCATTCACGTTGACTATTTCTAAATCTGTGAAGGTCAAGTAATAACCAGCTTTACCATATAATTAAACATCAAAAGAAGAGGAGACTTTGGAAGCTACCTGGGAATGCTTTCAAAAATATAATCCTAAATACTAAGGGCACTTCTGTTCAAATGCTTGAATGAGAAAGAGAAACCTTGCTTTTTATTTTTAGCTAATTAAAAATGTCAATATGCTAGCTTCCTGAAATGAAAAATAGTGCCAAAATTCAAAAATTCAATTCTATAATGCTGCCGAAGTAAAGGGATTGAGTTTTCATGGTACAGAAAGACACAGACATCCTATACATTACCATATACTTGAGGGGCCTGATGAGGCTAGGAGATTAATAACAAAAGATTAGTTATGCATATCACTTCCCCAGAAAATACTCAAGTTACAAATGATATGAAAATTAAAAAGTAACTAAAATGTAAGTTAATTATTAAAAAAAAATAACAAGGGATTAAGGAAAAGATATATGAACTTACCAGTTTAATTGCCACATATTCATTTGTGTATAAATTTTTCCCTTAAAAAGAAAGAAAAAATGTCAGATTCTACTGGTAATTAATTGTTAAAGATACATTATGTAACAGCACACTCTGAGCGGGGAAAAAAAGCACATAATACGTTTAGAGGAAGCATTGGTTGCTTCCAACTATTTAGCAAAAACCTCAAAGATGAGAAAATACTAAATTTACGATCAACTCAATATATTTAGTTAGTGTTTCACCTGGATTCAGAGTGGAAAGTGATACAATAAATATCTCAACCTACCAACAAAATTGGAAAGATACTTATTTTGTTGAAATACTGTACATAACTCATAAAAGTAATCTATAGTCAAACAGAGGCTAAACTAAATTTCAAAACTAAAACTCTTATATACCATAAAAACGAGAACACAAAATTCCTCTCCCAATCATGACCTCATTTTGAACCCTTATTATGGGATGTAATCTGACTAGGGTTCATATGTAATACAGTAAATAAAATAAATACATGGAAAAACCTGTAATATATTAAAAATAAAATAAAAATGTATTATTCAATAATTGGCTCAAACTAGCTAATTACCTTGAGGGAAAGAGTTATTATTAGCACCTCAGTGTATAACCAAATTAAATTTAAAATATTTTAAGTTAGATATAAAGGCACAAAACAAGAAAAAAAAATATTAGTTTTTAAATTTATTTTTCAATTACAGCTGACATACAATATTCTATCAGTTTTAGTTGTATAACATAGTGATTACACATTTATATACTTTAGGAAGTGATCCCCTCATAAATCTAGTACCCATCTGACACCATACATAAGTATTACAACATTATTAGACTATATTCACTGTGCTGTATTTTATATCCCACTTCTATTATCTTTATAACTTGCCAATAAGTACTTCCTAATGCTCTCACCTTTTTTCACCCATTCCCCAGCTCCTCCCCACATGGCAATCACCAATTTGTTCTCTGTATTTATGAGTTTCTGTTTTCTTTGTTTATTTAGATTCCACATATAAGTGAAATCATATGGTATTTGTCTTTCTTTGACTTATTTCACTTAGCATAATACCCTTAGGTCCATTCATATTCTCACAAAAGGCAAGATTTCATTCTTTTGTATGGCTGAGTAATAATCCATAGTGTGTATGTACCACATCTTGATCCATTCATCTATCAATGGACACTGAGGTTATTTGCATATCTTGACTATTGTAAATACTGCTGCAATGAACACAGGGGTTCATGTATCTAAGAAAAAATATTTCTTAGTTCAATATATTAAAGCTTTCCTAAATATTAAAAAAAATAGAAAAAATTAAAAGATTAGAAGATTTTATACAGATTTGATTGCATAAAATACATATTTTAAACTTCTGTACAGTGAAAAAATCTACCATATTCAAAGATCACGTAAATGACAAACCAGAACAAAGATTTAATACCATTATTATGTAAGGAATTCAAATAAATCACAGTAATATTTGCAATGGTGAACTGAAAATAATCTAAAAAGGCCCAGTGGGTAAGCATCTGTAGCCCAAGTAAAAATTTTTAAAGCAATTAGTGCATGAAGTCAATTTGATATATAAATTAATGTTTCTTATAAGTACATTAAAAAAATTTTTTAAACCTGGCCAGTTAGCTCAGTGGTAGAATGTTGGCCTGGCGTGTGGAAGTCCCAAGTTCAATTCCCAATCAGGGCACACAGAATAAGCGACTATATGCTCCTACACTCCTCTCCCTCCCCTTCTCTCTCTATCTCTCCCTCTCTATCCCTCCCTTTCACTCTCCTGCAGCTATGACTCCAATGGTTCAAACAGTTTGCCTCAGACATTGAGGATGGCTCCATGACCTCGCCTCAGACACTAAAATAGCTCGGTTGCTGAGCAAACCAAAGCAGCGGCCCCAGATTAGCAGAGCTTCACCTGGTAGGGCAATTGCGGGGTGGATCCCAGTTGGGGTGCATGTCTATCCATCTCTCACTTAATAATAAATAAATAAATAAATAAATAAATAAATAAATAAAATGTGATTTCTGAATTTCTAGTATTTTTTCAATAAGCATGTATTATTTTTTCAATTAGCATGTATTATTTTTTATAATAAGAAAAATAGAACAATGATAGCCTTTTTTTGTGTTTTTTTTACACCTATGATAGTAACTGGCCCTGGTCACATTGGCTACTGAACACAGAACAGGCAGACATCAACTTAAACCCACATGATTTCTAGCATAACATTCCTGACTTCCTTTTATAAAGCAGCTGATAAACGGCCGTAAAACTTCTAGCCATGTGTCTTTGCATATCAATGTTTCTGAGTTTTGGGGGTATATACCCAGTAGAGGGATTGCTGGGTCATAAGGTAGTTCTATTTTCAGTTTTTTGAGGAACCACCATACTTTCTTCCATAATGGTTGTACTACTTTACATTCCCACCAACAGTGGGTTCCTTTTTCTCCACAGCCTCTCCAACATTTGCTATTACCGGTCTTGTTGCCAAAAACTCAGAAACATTGATACGCAAAGACACATGCAGCCCCATGTTCATTGCAGCATTGTTCACAGTGGCCAGGACATGGAAACAACCAAAAAGCCCATCAATAGATGACTGGATAAAGAAGATGTGGCACATATACACTATGGAATACTACGCAGCCATAAGAAATGATGACATCGGATCATTTACAGCAAAATGGTGGGATCTTGATAACATTATACGAAGTGAAATAAGTAAATCAGAAAAAACCAGGAACTGCATTATTCCATACGTAGGTGGGACATAAAAGTGAGACTAAGAGACACTGATAAGAGTGTGGTGGTTGGGGGGGGGGGGAGGGGGGAGGGAGGAGAGGGGAAGGGAAAAGGGGAGGGGGAGGGGCACAAAGAAAACTAGATAGAAGGTGACAGAGGACAATCTGACTTTGGGTGATGGGTATGCAACATAATTGAACGACAAGATAACCTGGAAATGTTATCTTTGAATATATGTATCCTGATTTATTGATGTCACCCCATTAAAAAAATAAAATTATAAAAAAAAAAATCTTCTAGCCAAAATTTCAGTCTTGGATATGTTGCCACCATTGTAATGTTTATTCATACACACAGTGTAATATTTTTCTGAATTTTATCCTTATTTTATAAAAATAAATAAATGAAAAGGGGGGAAAAAGCATTCATACTAATACTAAATAGTGTAAGTCTCATAAACCCATTAGTTTGACAAAAGATGGAACTCAACAGGGGTACTAAGAACGGTGCACATTAAGCTGTCTTCTGGTAATCTTGAGCCCATAAATATTTTTAAAATATTAGAAAACATATTTTTTAGTCAATTACTTTAGCATTTAGCTGTAACTTCCTATATATTTTTAAGAATATTTTATGTATGAAATTTTAGGCTTCCTCTTCCAGTAAGTGTACAGTGAATAATTTAATGGTACAGTCGCTTCATCTTGAGGAATTGATATCTAACAAGAGAACAAGTCTGTTTTAAATTCAAAGATGGAATTTGTATTTTTCTCAAGACATTGTCATCTTTTCATAATTATTTTGTATATGTTATTCATCCACATGTATACAAGGGGTAAATAATCACAGGATAAAAAAATCAGGTTAAATACAGATTCTATAAAACCAAAATATACCAAATACTCCTAAAAGTAGTTTTTGTTGGCATTTATATGGTCAAATGTCTACTTTTATATCACAGCAAGAAAGCACAAAATCCTAAAAAAACATCATCCTTTCAGCCCTGGCCAGTTGGCTCAGCAGTAGGGCATCAGCCCAATCTGTGGAAGTCCCAGGTTCAATTCCTGGCCAGGGCACACAGGAGAAGAGCCCATCTGCTTCTCCACCCTTCCCCCTCTCCTTCCTCTCTGTCTCTCTTTTCCCCTCCCACAGCCAAGGCTCCACTGGAGCAAAGTTGGCCCAGGCGCTGAGGATGGCTCTGTGGCCTCCACCTCAGCTGCTAGAATGGCTCCAATTACAGCAGAATGATGCCCCTGAGAGGCCAAGCATCGCCCCCTGGTGGGCATGCTGAGTGGATCCTGTCAGGCGCATGTGGGAGTCTGTCTGTCTGCTTCCCCCCTGCCCCCCAGCTTCTCACTTCGGAAAACTTAAAAAAAAAATTTAAAAATCATCCTTTCTCAAACATGGGATTTTGCTGAACTTTGAGGGTTATACTTTATATCAATATTTGTTATATGCATTAACAAATGATACACAAACTATGAGTGAGAAAGGAATGTAGTATGTATAGAGGGAATATAGAGAAGACAAGGCTCAAAGTAGACTGATTTCAGTTTACTGATGTTTTAATCCAACTTTAGAAGATATTCCCAATAGAATTTGAGGCTATATTAAACTTGAAAAGATGCTTTTACCAATTCTGTGGTAAATGGATGATAATTATAGAAAACTATGTTCTACAAAAATAACATGTTTATAGAAGGAACTACTATTTAGCTACCAATATCCACGCTTCCCCTTCTATAAGAATAGAACATACAGGCCCTGGCCGGTTGGCTCAGTGGTAGAGCGTCGGCCTGGCGTGCAGAAGTCCCGGGTTCGATTCCCGGCCAGGGCACACAGGAGAGGTGCCCATCTGCTTCTCCACCCCTCCCCCTCTCCTTCCTCTCTGTCTCTCTCTTCCCCTCCCACAGCCGAGGCTCCACTGGAGCAAAGATGGCCTGTGTGCTGGGGATGGCTCCTTGGCCTCTGCACCAGGCGCTAGAGCGGCTCAGACCGCAACAGAGCGACGCCCTGGAGGGGCAGAGCATCGCCCCCTGGTGGGCAGAGCGTTGCCCCCTGATGGGCGTGCCGGTGGATCCCGGTCGGGCGCATGCGGGAGTCTGTCTGACTGTCTCTCCCCGTTTCTAGCTTCAGAAAAATACAAAAAAAAAAGAATAGAACATACAAATTTGAAAATGGTTGTCCAGCCAGAGACTACATTTTCAGCCTCTCTTTCACACTGTGTGACTATGTGATTAAATTCTGAATATGGGGTATGTCACTCCACACTCTCTAGAATAAATGTGTGCTCTCATGGCCCTTTTTCTTCTTCCTGCTAGCTGTGGAGCAATCACCTCACACACAGAGACTGAAGCCACCTATTCAGCATGCAGAAATACCCTGACAGTCCCAGGTGCTCTCCCTCCAGGTTGTGTTATGTGACAGAAAAATAAACAATTTTGCTTAACACTACTTTGCTATAGCATCCTAGTCTCTTCCTTATTATTATATTCTTCAGATAAGTTTTATAATATGCTTCAGTTAGGAATAATAGGAAAATCAATAGATATAAAAATGATAAATCCATTCTTAGAGCATCGCCCAATATGCCAAGGTTGCGATTCTAACCCTTGGTCAGGGCACATACGAGGAACAACCAAGGAATGCATAAATAAGTAGAACAATAAATTGATGTTTCTCTCTCTCTCTCAAAATCAATAAATAAAATTTTTTAATTAAAATTTTCATTTAAAAAACATGGATCCACTCAAATCTGCATGTTTATTTGACATATAGTAAAGGCCTGCAGAATGTTCAACAATTCTTAAATATAAACAGTCAAGTAAAAAAGTTATGAGATATACAGGAATAATCAGAAGTCCTGTGGCACACTTATTATGTGAAAAGTTACATCTTATTTCAGAGACAGTAATTCTTAAAGCAATTCACCATACCCTTGTGCTGTGTTTTTTTAAGTGATGGTCAGCAGGTGTAGCCACAAGAGGGAACACAGAGGCGGCTCAGGAAAAGAAAGTTTATAGTGCTCACAGGTCCCAGAGGAGGGGTCACGGGAAGCATGTTCTGGTCAGGAGGTAAAAGATAGGAGCAAGGAAGAGCTTAGTCCAAGGCCTTTAGTTTCCAAAAGAAAGGCAAGGAGGGCAGGATAAACAGTTTAGAATTGGCTAGTTTGAATCATTTTGATAGCAAATCATTCTGGTGGCCTCTGGGCTATACAGGCGGTCTCTAGTTGTCTTGTACCTGGCCATGGGATGACTAAGAAAGAAGACTGCCTCCTGGAGCCTAACAAGCCAGATTGAGGAGGTATGGCTCTGGACAGTTTAGTTTGCAGATCAAAGGCATGCTCCCAACTGAGAACTGGCTAGCCCCAGGAGAGAAATCTCTCCCAGCCAGACAGGCTGAGCAGGATGTCAAAGCACCTTAAACCATACACAAAATATATAAATATGTAGAAAAAATATATATAAATACACTACAACCCTATATTTTAGCTAACTCTATTTGGTCTTATTCAATGCCTGTTAAAAACATTTCTAGGGATTTCAGTTGACTGTCTAAGCTAGAAATATATCTACTAATATGCAGAATGCAAGCCCTACCACCAATATATATAAAGATGAAATGACATTAATTCATCATTTTATAATTAAAAGTAGATTAAAATAGCAAAAACCTTCACCTAAAATTAATTTTAGAGTATTGTTTAAAATGTTTACCTATATTTTAAAACTCTCAAGGCCAATTTATGCCCAACTTAATTTTTTTTAATAATTATCCATAAGAGTAGTTTCAACAGTAACACTGTCTTCTTTTCTTGAGTTATTTGGGGTTGTGTATAGAGGTGCAATTCCTAGTTAGTGCCCAAGAGATCTGAACACCAGGCAGCGTGCAAAACAGTCCTCTACAAAATAAAAGAACAGTCCAGCCCAAAATGCCAACAGCACCTTTGTTGAAAATCACTAACCCTTAATATGTATACCTTCTATTCTTTTTTACCCAACACTAATCATAAAAGTTTTAGTGTCAGTAATCAAATGTTTGAGATGAGTATATTAATGTGGTTTTTAAAAAGGCACTTTAAGAATTTAAACCAGCTTTTAACATGAGCATGATTATATAGGTATAGGAAGAATGATACTTATAATAAATTTTCTGTACAGAGAAATCATTTTGGGGCCTCAAAAAACAGTAAAATGTCCCTTTATTTAGTAGTTGCGCAAGGGTCAATTGCATATTATAAATATACATAAAACAGATACATATATAGAGATAATACAATTAAACATATACAAAAGTACAATAAATACCAACAGGTAGTTACAGATAGACAAATAGGTAGATATTGGATTAATGGATGGATGGATGGATTAATAAATCATCTTATTCCTATTCCTGCTTATTCACAGACTGCAAAAAAAGGTTATTTAACAACTTTTTTCGTGTATAGCATACAGTGTGTCCATAAAGTCATGGTGCACTTTTGACCAGTCACAGGAAAGCAACAAAAGACGATAGAAATGTGAAATCTGCACCAAATAAAAGGAAAACCCTCCCAGTTTCTGTAGGATGATGTGGCAACATGTGCACATACGCAGATGATGACATAACACTGTGTGTACAGCAGAGCAGCCCACGGCCATGGCAGTCGAGATGTGGACGGTACAGAGGAAAGTTCAGTGTGTCTGTGGCTCCCTAAATTTGAATCCGTGACCAAAGTGAAACGTGAATATCGGCGCATTTATAACGAAGCACCACCACATAGGAATAACATTACTCGGTGGGATAAGCAGTTGGAGGAAACTGGCAGTTTGGTGGAGAAACCCCGTTCTGGTAGGCCATCAGTCAGTGCCAAAGCTATACGGGATAGCTACCTAAGGAGCCCTAAAAAATCTGTGTGTGAGCTCACATCGAACTGCACTGAATAGGTATGAAATTGGGAGAGTTTTCCTTTTATTTGGTGCAGATTTCACATTTCTATCGTCTTTTGTTGCTTTCCTGTGACCGGTCAAAAGTGCACCATGACTTTATGGACACACTGTATATAACTAAACCAATTGTACACAAATAAATATTAGTTCTTTGACTTAAAATACCTCTATAAAATCAATAAATTTTTTAAAAGTTTAAAGAAAAATGAAATGAATGCTATAAAATCAATTCTAAATAAAAATGGCTAAAGTCCTCCAGTATTAAAGTCATGCACATAATTGATCTAGCACAAATATGTATAACATAATATATAGCTGTAGAGCTAATATAAATTTTAAAACATATATGTATAATATGCCATAATTTTAATTTTTAAAAAGAAAAAATATCTTGACATCATCTTTTAAAGGAGTTGAATCACTGTTTTCTTAAAATCTGCAGGCACACTGCTGGTCCTTTTATATTATCATCTAAATTTAATCTTTACAATAACCTAGAAAGTGGAAATGATCTCATTTTAAAATTGAGGAATTTGAAGCCCAAAAAGGTTAAATGACTTATGTGTTGCATAATAGCAGGAGTAATTTTCACATTTTTCCAGTATATTATCAGTGCCTAATCATGCCTCATACATGATAAACCTGCAATAAACTTTGAATGGATGGATAATGGTGCTCAAAGTTAGACAAGAAAATAAGCTGGTTTTTCTAACTCCAAAATCATACACAGTTTAAGAACTTCAAAATAAATATCTAATTCAATACCCATAAAATACGTCATTCACCCTTTAAAATATTTGAATCCCTACTAAAATGCAAGAGTCTGCCAGTTACATCATATTATAGCTACATACAAAGTATGTCCTCCTTACCCTTTACTGGTTTGCTTCATTTAACACTGCACATTAACTATACAAAACAGTAATAAGATGGAAAGAGTAACTACAAATCAGGGTGTTTTACAAGATGAAAAGGAAAACTACTTGAGTAAATAAACACACAACTGAATTTATCTCTAACAAGTAAGGTTGGATCTAAGAATACCGGTGAAGCCAAGTTTTTCCTTTTAATTTCTAAAATTCCCACTATTGGTGGTCCATTGACCAGGACCCTCAAGGTAGCTCAATACTGACTCCCATATAACCATGCTGCCCTCCTTCTTCTTTCTGTTCAGTAAACACAGCCACATCTCTAATGTGAGTTAAAAACCTAAATTTTGTTCTTGCTTCTCATCAAATTGCTATGTGACATCTGGAAAGTAACCTTCCATGACTGAGTTTCAAATTACTTATATGTAGTTAGGAGGTCTAATTACATCAATGTTTCCCAAATAATGCCTGATTCTAAGAATAAACTGAATCAGGACTTTGTGTCCCCGACCCTAAGCCCCAGCCTGGACACTTTTGGGGAAAAGGATAAATTACTACAATGTAAATTTTACTGATTTTTATGGAGTTTCAGAATATAATCTTGACTTTAAGCCACACATATCCTCCCAAAGTGATCAGTTACTAAATGTTTTCAAATCTGGAAAAGTAGCCTAAATATCATTCCTAAGGAATACACTGTAAAGGTTTCCCTGGCACCTACTTCAGTCTACTGGGACTTTTTAATTTACTTTCTTTTTCCTCATATGCTAGATGGTTAATCTCAAGTAAATAGATAGTCATATATTAGAGAATTCCTTACTAATGAATATTCAAGTACATAATAAACTTCCAACATATATATTCTTTAAAATGACAACAAAATAAACAATTAAATAAATCATTTTCATTAAAAGGTATCTTGCATTTTAAAGAATGATTCCCACAGAAAGGCAGGAACAAAAGAGTCTTACCTAATCGTAATTCTCCAAAATTGCCACATCCAATTTTTTTTCCAACTCTAAAGTTAGGTCCAACCATTAAAACTCCAGAGGATGAAGACCCAGTTCCTCGAGTGTTGTGTCCCGACCGACCACTAGGTCGTGCCATTCTATCATCTGACTTGTCCTTGTCTTTCTTTTTATTATCCATATCAAGTTTGCGGTACTCCACTTTGAATTCTTTAATCAAGACAAGCACACTGAAATAGGGTATTGTGAGAACAGGTACATCACTAGGTAACTGTACCAGCTGGGTTATGTTAACATTCAAATTGCAGTAGGTAGTCAATTAACTGGTGCGTGTTCATCCCATTCGTAAAATTTTTCTCAATTGTCTTTTCAGCAAAACATGTCTTCCAAATTTTCTTTTCAATGATGTACGTACTGATATTGATAGAGAGCTAAAATATTAAGAAAAGAAAATTAGTCAACTCGGAATTAAAAATATCTTTGATAACAACAAAATTTCAGGCAATGGATTATTGCTATTTACTGATGCCCACAAAAACAAACCACATAAGACTCAAATGAACAATCATCCTTTATTCCTATACCATAATATAAAGAAGTCACAAAAACAAAACAAAAGAAATCAGGGTTTCAGCTACTTCTTAAAAATAAAAAAGTGACAAAAATATATGGAGTGTTTCATAAGCCAATATACATTCACTAACCTGGACCTTCCAACTTAAAATCATTCAATTAAAAAAATACTAAAAAATCTCCTGTAAGTTGATACAAGATTTTCAATTTAAAAGCAGAAAAAGAAAATACTATGATAATTAGTAAAAGATCTTAAAACTATCTTCCACGTTTCTACATTTGATTATCAAAGCTTCTTTCAAATATACATCCTCATTTGACCCTCATTTATTCAATATTTTTACCCACCAGCTGTACATGGGAATGGTGCTTAGAATGATAATATAAAGATAATTCTTGCTACCTATCAAGTAAAACAATTAATTCTCATGTAACATTTGAACTAGGCCTTAAAAAAATAAATGTAATTTTGCAAGGTTAAGAAATGTTGGCAAGTAACAATCTTATGAGGTGGAGAAGGTAGGTTTTAAATTTCCTAATATACCAATGAAAAACTGAAGCTCAAAGAGAAATTTCAAGGTTTTGGAGGCATCTACCCCATTCATCTTCTCTAGGAATTTCATCCATCAAACATATCACAAGTCTGTGGCAAATCTACATGCTTAAATGTTTCCATTTTTGTTTGAAAAATCTGAGTGGATTCCTAATATTTGCAATTGAAGAAGCTATGCCCTGGCTGGTTGGCTCCGCAATACTGTCAGCCTGGTGTGTGTAAGTCCCGGGTTCGATTCCCAGCCAGGGCACACCAAAGAAGCCCCCATTTGCTTCTCCACCCCTCCCCCTCTCCTTCCTCTCTGTCTCTCTCTTCCCCTCCCTCAGCCAAGGCTCCATTGGAGCAAAGTTGGCCAAGGCGCTGAGGATGGCCTCCACCTCAGGCGCTACAATGGCTCTGATTACAGCGGAGGTATGCCCTAGAAGGGCCAAGCATTGCCTCCTGGTGGGCATGCCTGGTGGATCCAGTCAGGCGCATGTGGGAGTCTGTCTTTCTGCCTCCCCCCAAGCTCACCACCTCCAGCTTCTCACTTCGGAAAAATAAAAAAATAAAAATAAATTTAAAAAAAAGCTTTGACTTCAATAGATTCTAATACAAAAACTAGGATCAACAGCAAGGCCTTCTTATTTATATTTCAGAAATCATTTTTATATAATGTAATCATAACAAGGGTTTAAACACACTGTTTTCAGATTTTCAGCAACCCCCTCAAACATACAATTAATCCTATTTATACATTCTTTACTATATTTACCATACTCTTATTTTGCAGATTAAACTGTAAGCATCTGTTTTGTGTGTGTGTATATATATATATATATATATATATATATATATATATATATATATATATAACAGAATTGTTTTGCATATACTGTTTATTGTTTCCTGCCATAATAGAGTAACTAGACACTGAAATTCCCCTCCAGCTGTAAATAACTAAAACTGGACAACATATATGGAGCACTTGCAATATGAGGCACTGGATAACACGCAGGGAGGGATCTTTGAGAAAAGAGAAACACCTTCACCCAAGTTCCTTGTCTGGGGAGAGTCTTCTGACTACAGTGAGGAAGGTGAAGCTCAGGCAGCACACAGTAACCACAAATCAGCCTTTGGGGCTGGTGAAGTGAGTGGAACTTGCAGGACATGATGCTGATGGTGAGGCAGCTGTGCAGTTTGGGGACTAGGAAGAGGGAGAGCAGAAGGCTAGGCCAGACATGGGAGGGATGATATTCTGAAATACCTAGCAGACAATGGCTACTAATAGGATAAAATGTAGGATAGATATACTAAAAGCTATACATGCTGGAAGACCTTAAAGTTCCTATCTAGTTAAGGAGGAATCTCATTAATACCCAAAAAATTCAGCTGAGACACCACAAAAAACAAGCCTTAAGAGCAAAGATCTAGGGCAGTGTTTTTCCACCTTTTTCATATCATGGCATGCATAAACTAATTGCTAAAATCTACAGCACACCAAAAAATATATTTTTTATCAATCTGACAAAAAAAAAGAAAAAAAGTATAATTTGACTCATTCACACCAAATGGCTATTGTTGTGTTGGTTGTTGTCATTGTTTTATTTGACAATCTAAGGGAAAATAGGTCAATGCCTCTAACTAGTGTCAGGTATTGCAAAAGTTTCAATAATTCTTGCAGCATACCAGTTAAAAATCGCTGACCTGGAGTAAGAACTACTATAGACTGGTCCAACTAAAGCCTAAAGCAAGCCTAGACAGGATTTAGGACAGCTCCAATCAAATTAACTGCATTCAGAACGTAATTCAACATACCTAAAGGGACAAAAAACAAGACTCTCAACAATGTTGAATTCATCATGTCCAGCATACAGCTAAAAAGTACCAGACATGCAATGAAGCAGTAAATGTGCCCACAGACAGGAAACAAAGGAAACAGATTCCAAGATGGCTCTGATACTGAAATTAAAAGATTGGATTTTAAAACTATTAAATAGTTGTTAAAGTCCTAATAAATTGAAAAAGGGCAATGGGGCAGAACTGACTAGGATATCATCTATGAGTGGAGAAGGGAAAATGATCAAAGTATGTACTGCTGACCCCTGAACACCGTGAGGTTGGGGAAGGGAAGGTGTGCCAAAAATCTGCATATAGCTACAATTGGCCCTCCATGGGCACAAAGAAGTTGAACTACAGGGGTTAACTGAAAAAAGTCCATTTGTAAGTTCCCGCCTGCATTGTTCGAGGGGTCAACTGTACTGGTTATTGAGAAATGAAGTTGTTTCCTATTTTACTCCATCGAGTTCATCACATGCTGGAAATTTTAAGTTTTCAAAATATTTTTAACAAATTAGATTTCTGATTAAAATACTTTCTTATTAAGAATATCAAATAGTGCTAGTACTCTCCTTATGATAGCACCTATCGAACAGTACTAGAATTGCCTACAAGTTTGTCTACAGCCATGGTCAGCAAACTCCAGCCTTCAGGCTAAATCCAGCCTGTTGCCTATTTTGTACAGGCTACGAACTAAGAATGGTCTTTACTTCTTTATATGGTTGGGGGGGAAAGAATAATATTTTATGACACATGAAAATTATCTAATTTTCATAAATTTTTTTTATAAAAAGGAATCCACTACGCATTGTTACGGCTGCTCTGTGCTATAGGTTAAGTCATTGTGAGAAAGCACGGGTGGCACTCATCATTTCACACTACTGCCCAGCATGCCATAAACTGCACTGGCCATCACGCTTTTAAGCACAGTGGAGTATAGATTACATATTTTAAATTAGATGGCAAAGTGCTGTATTTATTATATAATGACACTAAAGAATAAATTGTAGTTGGACACAAATTATTAGTATTCTACTGCTGCATAACAAATTATCAAAAACTTAGCAGCTTACACCAATGCACATTTATCAGCTCACTGTTTCCACAGACCAGAAGTCGGGACTAGGCTCAGCAGAGTCATTTGCTCAAGATTTCACAGGCTTCATTCATGGTATCAGCAAGGCAACATTCTTATCCAGAGACTAAAGTGGACAAGAATCCTCTTTCAAGCTCCTTTGGATTGTGGGCAGAATTCATAACCTTGCAGTGTACAACTGCGGGGCCCAGCTTTCTGCTAGCTCTCAGGGGGCAGCCCCTCTCACGGCCCACACAGGGTGCCTGCAGCTCCTAGAAGCTGCCTACACTTCCCTGCCATGTGGGCTTCTCTGACATGGACACTGACTTCTTCAAACCCCCATAAAAAGAAACTCTGGTTCTAATCTTCTATGTCTCATATGAGGTAACATACCCTGCCCTCTCATACCTAAGTCCCAATCTTTGTACCCTTCCTTGATACACCAGTTCTGTCAGATCCCGGGATCTTTCTATCTCCTTCCAGCCCTCTATAATGCTGCCTGCCTGTCTGATACTAGAAAGAGCATAGAATTAGAAAAAAACTTTTGGAATCCCAACTAGTTACAAAGCTTTAGGCAAGGCTTAATCTGTCTAAGCTTATTTTAATAATTTAATAGGAGGTTCACACAAGGAGATTTTAAAGATATTCTTATATTATGCACAGTAAAATAATTGCCTATTGTACCTGATGACAAGGATTCTTATTATATGTAACTGTGATCTCTGAACCTGGTACCCCGCTGGGCACTTAGGATAGCCAATAGATACTATAGATTCAGAAATAAGTTATTTCCATCTCTAAACATTTCTAGATTTCAGTTGTATGATTCCTATCTACAGCCCTCCCAGCTACGTATCACCAAACTCCATAACAACAAGCTCTTCATTCACCTGAAGCACATCAGTAAATCCCAATGAGCCAACCAATGAGCTACAAGTATTCCTAGAAGTTATTTCTTGGATGAGATGGCATTCTCTTGACTGAATTACAGTTCTAATACTTTCTGTGTTTCTGCCTTCTGTACTAATTCATTCTAACACTAAAGAAAAGTAGTTCTAAAAACTACAGATATTCTTTTAGCTATACCTAATACCAGTAGCCCTGGAGTCATAAATACAAATGCCCAAATAGGCAAGGCAGGTAAAATAAATCAACTAATCAAGCAAAGTATAAGACAATAAGGAATACTGGGGGCTGTGGCATACTGGAAAGCAAATATCCCATTTTAAAAGGGGTAGATATTACACAGCTGTAAACAATTGTTACCATTCAGTAATACTGGATATTCTATTTTCTCTAAAAAATCCAGATACCTTGATTTTACATAAAATCTATTCAGTTGCATTTTTCTAAGCACTTACTATACTAAGCACTTTAAATAGATTAACTCACTAATTCTCACAATAAAGTACTATTACAATCCCTATATTACCAATAAGAAAACTAAAATTTAGAAGAGTTATTCCACTTGACCAGCATCATAAAGTTATTAAGTAGTACAAAAAGAATATGATTACAAAGAGTCATATTCCTGAGGTCATATTCTTATCCACTTTATCTCTAGTTATTTTCTTGTAATTCTGTGACCTTCCAAAGTCTGGACTGTGCCCTTCTCTCTAGATCTGTGTTAAGTCAGCACCCCATTGACAGCCTGTACTACAAATAAATACAATACCTCAGTGCTGCCAGAACCTACTTAGAACCAACCTGGGGGTGGGGTGCAGGGACCCCCCAGTCAACAAGCTCCATGCAGGCGCGCACATACATACACAGAGCATTAAAGTCATGAATCTACAAAACTGCAGTATGTTCTTACTAAGGTATACTCTTCTGCGCCAATATTAGATATTTTATCAGTTAATTGTAATTCGCTATATATATTATCAATAAAGAGACTTAGAGGGAGACAGGAAATATTAATAAACTTTTGGAAGATGGGAAGAAAAGAAGCATGTACTGACAGATGAAACAATAAAGGTTGCTAATGCCCCAACTAAGTGCCAGAGAAGACCAGGCCTGAGTAAGGTGCAAATCTGCCAGACAGAAGTCCAGAAAGGCTTCCTAAAGGAAATCAGGTGAAATGGTAAATAGCATTACCATGAAAAAGGGAAGGGAGGCTATCATTACTGCCTCCTATGTAAAAGAACAAAACAAATCTCTAAAGAAAACAAAGAAAGTTCTGAAGAAAAAATGGGAAGAGGAGTAATAATGTGGAAGGATTATATGTTGGCATCAGAGAATAATATATGTCGCAACTGGCATTTTGAAAATCTCCTTGCTTAAAGACTGCTTCCAAGTGCCCACCCTATGAAATGGCTAGTCAAAAAAGCACCATCCATATACAAAGGGTTCCAAGAGATTTATGAAGAAAAGGACATCAAAGAAAACCAAAACCATTTACCCAGAAATATTAACCTAATCTATCATTAACATAAACAATCAAGAATCACTTGATTTGTGAAGAAAGCTAGTAATATGAAAGAAACATATCCCAAAAAAGCAAGAAAGTAAAAAAAAAAAATGTTGAAGCGGATCGTTAAAAAATGAGAAGAGTACAACAAAAAATAAAAACAATTAACCCTTCAGAGATTTTGAGAATAATAATTATGCACAGGCTAAGGAAATAATGCTACATTAAATGAGATAACCAAAGACAAGTGGGACAACAATTCTAATATGTAAAACAAAAATACAAAGAAACAAAAGAAAAAAATTAAGGCAGAAAGAAGGTATTCAATACCTCCAACTTCCAATTAATAATAGAAATTAATAGGGAAGACAGAAAATATAAGAAACTTTCAAGAAAATATTTCTGAGCTAGAGAAAAAAAAAGGACCCACAAAGTACTAATCAAAAAAGATTAGTACGGGGTCTTCAGGTTATGACAGTCTCAACATAGGACATTTTGAGTTTACATGGCTCAATTCCATTAAAACAAAAAAATTGAGATATGAGTGTTTCAGTTTACACAATCAGTGTCGTATATTTTTACACTCATTTTTTGTCATTTTTTCTATTCCTACAGTACAGTATATTTATGTCCTTTTTATTTTTCTGTGGCTTAGTTGTGTTTTTATGTTCTAGATTATTATGATTTTATAACTGTATTAGGATAGGTAAGTGACTTAGACTAGGGTGTGTTTCAACTTACACCAAAATTCGGGTTACGTCACTGTCGTAGGAACGCAACTATGTTGTAACCCAAGGGAGGACCCCTATACTATCTGGTACTACTAAAAGTTTTAGTAGAGTAAACATGCTTAATTGATTTTCAGCTTTTAGAATCCAACATATCAAAATAAAAAAAGCAAAAGAAATGTTACAGGAGAGAATATAAACTCTTTCAACTTTCATAGTGTTAATTAAAATAACACTACAGTTGACAGACACTTAGCTGATTAAGGGGGAGTAGAAGTAAAAGGAAGAATAGGGATAAGAATATCTGTACCTTACTAAGTACAAAGTAAAAAGATAATGTAAAATTTGTTAAAACTAAAAAGTAGAAATGGAAAAACATTATTTAAAGTGTCAAAGGTAAGCAATAATAGCCTAACCAGGCAGGGGTGCAGTGGATAAGAGCATCACATGAACCTGGGATGCCAAGGGCCCAGGTTGGAAACCCTGAGGTTACAAAGGCTTGAGCATGGGCTCATCCAGCTTAAGTGTCATAGACATGGCCCCATGGGGCTTGAGCCCAAAGGTCGCTGGCTTGAAGCCCAACGTGGCTGGCTTGAGCCCAAGGAGGCTGGCTTGAGCAAGGGGTCACTTGCTCTGCTGAACCTTCCCCACCTCCATGTCAAAGCACATATGAGAAGCAATCAATGACTAAGGAGCTGAAACTATGAGTCGATGCTTCTCATCTCTCTCCCTTACTGTCTTGTCTGTCCCTGTCTGTCCCTTTCTCTCCTTCTCCCTCTCTCACTAAGCAATAGATGAAGTAAACATTACCACTCAAACATTTAAAGACAGAAGGGAAATTGGGAGTATATGTGCTAAAATCTCATCATTCTTAGGTATAGAATTAAAACAATGCACCTGTGAACAAAGACAATTTTAATTCTTCCTTTCCAATTTGGATACCCTTTATTTCTTTTTCTTACCTAATTGAATCTGCTAGAACTCTCAGTACTATGATGAGTCAAAATGGTGAGAGTGGGCATCCTTTTCTTGTTCCTGATCTTAGAGGAAAAGGTTTCAACATTTGCCATTGGGTACAGTGTTTGCTGTGGGCTTGTCATAGGTGGCCTTCACTTTGTTGACATACATTCCTTCTATATTGAGAGTTTCTTTATTGAAAAGATGCTGAATTTTGTCAAATACTTTTTCTGAACCTGTTAAGATTATTTTTTTAAGATTTTATTTATTCATGGGGAGTGGGGGAACAGGAAGCATCAACTCCCATATGAGCCTTGACCAAGAAAGCTTGGGATTTTCAACCAATGACGTTAGTGTTCCAGGTCAACGCTTTATCCATTGTACCACCATACATCAGGCTAGACCTATTAAGATTATCACACAATTTTTATTCTTCATTCTGTTAATGTACTGTATCATTTTTTGGATGCTGAACCATCTTTGCATCCCAGAGAGAAATCCACTTGATCACAGTGTATGATACTTTAAATATTCCTCTAAATTCAGTTTGCTAGTATTTTGTTGAGTTTTACACCTACAAACTGGGGCAAAAGTAGGTTTACAGTTGTAAGTACACAAAACAGCTTATTCTTATATTATCATTTATTAATTGCTATATTCTTTTCTGTACGAACAACTATAAACCTATTTTTCCCCACCCTGCACATTCATCAGGGATATTGGCCTGTAATATTCTTGTCTTGCCCTGAGTGCCCTTACCTGGGGCTTTGGTATTAGGGTAATGCTTGCTTCATGAAATGAGTTTAGGAGTATTTCCTCCTCTTCAATTTTTTTGGAAGAGTTTAGAAAGAACTGGTGTTAATTCTTCTTTAAATTTTGGTAGAATTCACCAGTAAAGCCATCCAGTCCTGGGTTTTTGTTTGGAGATTTTTTTTTATTACTAATTCAGTTATAGGTCTATTCTGATTTTCTATTTCTTCCTGCTTTAGTCTGGGTACACTCTATGTTTCTAGAACTTTATTTTTTCTTCTAGATTATTTGATTTGTTGGCATATAATAGAGTAGTTTCTTATGATTCTTTGTATTTCTGCAGTGTCAGTTGTAATAGCTCCTCTTTCATTTTTTATTTTATTTGCTCGAATAAATGCTTCTTATTCTTTATTACAGCTTAAACTTTATTTTGGTTGACATTACTAACAATGAATTCTCTGAAAGAGAAATTATAAAAGCAATCCCATTTGCAATAGTATCAAATAGAATAAAATGCTTAGGAATAAATTTAATCAAGGAGGTGAATGACCTCTACAGTGAAACTGTAATAAAATAATGAAAGTAAAGAAGAAAGATACAAACACATCAAATGATATCCCATATTCTGGGATTGAAAGAATTAATATTGTTAAAATGTCTATACCACACAAAGTGATCTACAAAGTCATTGGAATCCTTATCAAAATTTCAATGTTTTTTTTTTTCACAGAAATAGAAAAAAGAAATCCCAAGATTTGTATAGAACTACTAACAACCCCCAATAGCCAAAGCAATCTTGAGAAAGAAGAACAAGGCTGGAAGCATTACACTTCCTGATTTCTATCCATATGACATAAGTATACTAATCAAAACAGTATGTTACTGCCATAAACACACAGATCAACAGAACAGAATACAGATCTCATAAATAAATCCATGCATATATGGTCAACTAAAGGGGAACCAAGAATACACAAAGAACTGTCTCTTCAATAAATGATGTTGGGTAAACTAGATACTACCCACATGCAAAAGAATGGAACTGGACCCCTACCATACATCACTCACAAAAATTAACTTGTAATGGGTTCAAGACTTAAATGTAACTGTTAGAAGAAAACATAAGGAAAAACGCTTCTTGACATAAGCACAGACTACACAAGTAAAAACAAACAAGTAGAACTTCTGTACTAAAATGAAACCATTAACAAAATTAAAAAGAAAACTACAAAATGGAATAAAACATTTGCAACCCAAGATTATGATAAAGGGTTAATATCTAAAATATATAAGCAACTCATATAACTCAACAGCAAAAATAAATAATAAGTAAATAAAGCAAATAACGCTGATTTAAAAATAGTCAATGGATCTACCCTGGCCAGATAGCTCACCATCATCTCAAAGCACAGAGGTTGCCAGTTTGATCCCTGATCAGGGCACATAAAAGAGCAGATCGTGTTCCTGTTACTCCCTCTCTCCCTCCCCTCCCCGAAATCAGTAAAATAAATATTCAAAATATAAAATAAAATAAAAATAGGCAAAGGATCTGAATAGACATTTTTCCAAAAAAGATACACAAATGGCAAACAGGTACATGAAGAGGTGCTCAACATCATTAATCACCAGGGAAATGCAAATCAAAACCACAGTAAGATAGCACTTTATACCTGTTATGATGGTTACTACCAAAAAGACAAGAGATAACAAATGTTGGCAAGGATATGAGGAAAAGGGAACCCTTGCGCACTGTTCATGGGATGTAAATTGGTACAGCTATTATAGAAAAAAGTATGGATGCTCCTCAAAAAACTAAAAATAGAACTACCCTATGATTCAGCTATCCCACTTCTGGGTATATAGGTATATATCCAAAGAAACAAACAAAAAATGTATCTCAAAGAGATATCTGCACTGTCTGATTCACTGTAACTTTATTCACATTAGCAAAGATATGGAAACAAACTGTTTGTCAAGAGACAAATGAATAAAGAAAACACGGTGTGCTGAGTGGAACATGATTACAACATAATAAAGAAGGAAGTCCTAACATTGGGACAATATTAATGAACCTTGAGGGCATTGTGCTAAGTGAAATAAACCAAAGACAAATACTGTACAGTATCACTTATTTGTGGAATCTGAAAAAATAAGTCACAACTTATATAGAGAGAATAGTCTTTGCTAGGGGCTGAGAGAAATAGGAAAATGTTGGTCAAAAGACACATTTTAGTTATAAACAGTAAGTTCTGAGAATCTAATGTACATTATGGTGACTATAGTTAATAATACTGTATTGTATACTTAAAGTTTACTTAGAGAATAGACTGTTTTACCATTCAAAGAAGTAATTATGTCAGGCAATGTATGTGTTAATAAACTTGATCATGGTGATCATTTTACAACATATGTATATCAAAACATCACATGGTACACTTTATATAATTTTGTCAATTATGCCTGAATAAAATTAGAAAAACTAAAAACAATGCAAAATATGACAGAATCAGGGAAATGTGTATGCACATTATATTGTTATAAAAGTAACAACCACTGAAGTTTTCAATCCAAAAATAATTAAATGTATTTTTAAACATCTTCAGACTCAGAGAAAGAATTAGACATGAGTTTTTATAATCTATAAATTTAGAACTATTAAAGTTTGTGAAAACTTAACAAGTTCCTTTTTAGCTTCAGACTACTCCTTACCAAAATATAATAACTGCAACTATGAATTTATGCTTCTCATCACTCTTCCTGTCTATCTCTTTCTCTTACTAAAATATATATAAATGATAATTCCTTTAAATATCAAATTTTCTTCTATCTACAATCCTGATTAAATGATCCTAAAGTAACATTCCTTTCTCCTTGTATGACCTGATAAAGAGATTTTTAATTGTTCCTCAAAAAACAAGTAGCTTTATTTAAAAATTCAAAGACTGGATATATAAAACAAGAGGCTATTGCTTATAGGTATTTCTGTATTACTTTAATATTTTACTATATATAGGCATTAATTTAATAAAAATATCAATTATATGAACAAACTGGTCATTTTCATCCTAAAATAAATTAAAAGAAAATAAAACACTTTCAAATGATTAAATACTAAAGTATTAATTGACTCTACAAATCATAGTTTTTGTTTTGGTTTGTTTTTCTTTGCTTTGAATAAAAATAGTCACCAATATTAGAGACAGTTGTGGAGTTCTTAACCTGAAATTCATGAATCTCCTGAGCATTTTCCTTAGAGAAAATCCAGAGCTTTCAACAAATTGTCAAGATATTATATAACCCTAAAAAAGTTAAGAACTACTGAAAAGAATATTGTTATTTTCTTACTGAATTACTTTATAAATACATGCTTAGAAACAATCTTTTCTAAAAACTAAATAACATCTGTACTTCATTTAAAAGCCAACTTTGTTATAGAAAAGTATTTAGGGCAGTTTACAAAAGGCACACACAATACAAAAGGACAGAGAAAAGTTTTAAGTAAGAAAATCAGGAGGGAAGTAAAATAATATTAGAAATAAAACTATATAAACTTACAAAATGAATACCAGCAGTACAGTACCTGCACTTAACACATTTTTCTTCATTCTAGTAGTCAAGTAAAAACAGAAATATAAGTAGATACAAGATTTGGTGCCCATTAAAATTACACCAGCTGCTAAAAAACTCACTAATAATTCAGTAACTATCATCTGTAGTATTGTATTATACTTACAGATGCAATCAAATTTCTCTCAGAAGTTTTAAATTCAAAACTTAACAAGAAAAAAAATGGAAACAATACAGCTTGAAAACTTAAAAATTAGGCATCCATAGAACTAAAAACTATTGAGGGAAGAAAGTTTTCATAGAAATGTATCTAGCTTATAATTTTTTCTAACACAATAAAATAGTGGATTTATATGGCTTAAGGAAATTTGACTTTTTATAAGACATACTGTTAACTAAAATTTTAAGCCTTCTATAACCAAAAAGAATGAATATGCATTTAGTTAATGTGCATAAAACTACATGAATGTGCAAAAATTGTAACAAAACATTTATAAATTACGTTTGATTCTATAATTATTCTCAGCATACTGACTTATTAAAGTATATGTTAAAAAGACTAAATTTAATCAAAAGGATGCATTTTTAAATTATCCTGAGAATAGAACAAATATGAATAATCAATTGCCTTGCTGTCATAAACAATTACAATTTTGCTGTAGTAACATCCACTAAAAAAGATAAAGATGAACTGTTAAATACAAAAAACATTAGACAATCTGATTATATGTGTAGAAATGTAGGCCACTGGCATACTTCTCATTTGATGAGCACTGATCCACCTTCAAAACATAAACTAGAAAATCAGACTTTCTAATCTGTATGGCCCAATAATTTAGGATATTACAGAGCCAACTGACCTCCTTTAGGTTGCAACTACATAAAACAGAGTAAGTAGTCAGACAACATATCAGTATGGTATATTATTCTAACTCTTAAAAACCACCTAAAGCTAGCTAGAGCTTTCAAGTAAACACTAAAGAGCAATTCCAAATTTAAAAATTATTATTAATACTCAACCTAGCTGCTAAACTATTGTTGCAATAAATATAGAACTGTTCTATGTACCTGTTAACATTAAGTATTAAAAGTTTCTGTAGGTTTCTTTTCATGTTCAGCATGTTATTCAATGTTCTTTGTAAATACAAAATAGAAATTTTAAAATTAATTTTCTTTATGTTACTTGTCAAAGCACCGATTTCACACTGCTTTGTTATCCTAAATGAAATAGTCCATATTTAGTATATGAAATGATCAATTTATTGTTTCAAATGTTTTATTCAGTCCCTATAAAAATTATATTACAATACATGTCCCTACAATTCTCCTAAATTTAAATGAGTAAGGAAATTTGTAATGTGATGGCTAGCTGTTACATCACATGCTTCTATTAGCAGCAAGTGTCCCAGATACTGGTTTCTGGCATGAGCTCAACTGTGATTGTCTAAGAAAAGACTAAACACTTATTTTAAAAGCTAAATCATTAACTGTAATATCAAAAATGGAGATCAAGTTCTCTAATTACATCCTATAGAACTTATTTTGTCTCAGAAATATTTAGTAACTATCATCTACAACACTTTACATTTTTAAAACCTAACTTGAGTGTGGTCCCTTATATATTCCTATTAAGATCCAGGATAGTCTAGCCTTTAAAAGTTACCTATTCGTGGGTCATTAAACCAATAGGTCCCAAGCAACAGTTCTTTTCAATGAAATAATTTCAAACAGAAAAGAAAATGGAGTGCACATATGCAATATGAACACTTCTATTTAATACAATTTTCTTTTGGTTACTTATATGAATGAATATACATCACTGGGTCACAATGTAAAATACATTTCTATAGGTTGTGGTGAATTTATCTCCATGACTTTTCAAAAAATATTTCTAAGTTTGAAAGCAACTTAGCATAGGAGTATCATCAAAACAGTATATTATAATTGGTTATAACAATTTTTAAATGAGAACTTTTATTAAAATCTGTTTTCTTAATAGACATAAATATTTCTGAAAGTCTAATTAAATAAATTTTATAATTATCTAGATCTGGCTGTTAGCCAGTAAATAGGATATGATGATTTCAAAGGTTCTAAAAATGTCTTGTGCCTCCTCTTTTCACTTTCACAGGTGAACTTATACTTCCATTGATAATACCCTTATCAAAGCTAATGAGTAAATAGTTAAAAAAAAGAAAATTTTTTAATATTTTTAAATTAATTTTAATGGGGTGACATTGATAAATCAGGGTACATATGTTCAGAGAAAACATCTCCAGATTATTTTGACATTTGATTATGTTGCATACCCCTCACCCAAAGTCAAATTGTCTTCCGTCACCTCCTATCTGGTTTTCTTTGTGCCCCTCCCCTACCCCCCCCTCACTCTCCCCCCTGCCCCCCCCCCCCCACAAACCATCACACTCTTGTCCATGTCTCTGAGTCTCATTTTTATGTTCCATGTACGGGATCATATAGTTCTTAGTTTTTCCTGATTTACTTATTTCACTCAGTATAATGTTATCAAGGTCCATCCATGTTATTTTAAATGATCCAACGTCATCATTTCTTATGGCTGAGTAGTATTCCATAGTATATACGTGTCCGTCCGTGGATGAGTGGATTAAAAAGCTTCAGTACAAAAGGAATGTTTAATTTGAAAATATCTAGCCCCTTAAGCATTTGTTATGGTAGTATACCAAGAAAAGCACAGATCACCCTCATCACCTGCTCCTTTAAGTATAATGAGAATCGAAAATCAATTAGACGCCATATTCAATTTATATTACTGAAATATTCATCATATCAAGCTCTATGCACAGGTCTTCTCACTATCTATAAACATAAACTTGATTACAAACTCCAATCACAGAAATATTAAATTTAAACTCCAAGCCACAAGGGAAAGTCATGTTCCTTTTGGGGACACCTACTTTCTTTAGACAAATACTGAGTATTTAGCCTGTACCAGACACGGTCCAAGGGGCTGGGAAGAGAGCAATAAATAAACTTGCTCCAGAAAAGGTCTCACCAACCCTCTTAATGACTACCTACCTCCATGACTGCCAGCTTTCTCTAGCATATTTTTGTATCAATAAAAGGGGATACTCATCTGACCTCAGCAAAAATCAAAAACAGTTGTTTTGCAGTAGTTAGGTTCCATAAAGTTATGGCAAACATTGAAATAGCCAACACTGAGCCATTGCTCATAGGAAAAATACAAGACTAGGGTCCTGCAAGCCTCTGGTCACATTTTCATAAGCAAATCAATACAGAACCTTGTTTTAATGTGTGTTTCTGTCTAAAGACCCCTTATTTAATATGTATTGCTGAGTCATCAACGTTGAACTCAAATCCAATATAATTCATGCCTGAACTAAAGCTCATCTAACACACGTTTTCTACATAAAGCACCTCAGAGCTTGAGTTTAAGAACAGTAAACAGAACATCAGCATTATATTTGGGGACCATTTTAACAGTAAAATCACCCCCTCCAAAAAACAAAAACAAAAAACACTTAATAGATCCCAAAAGTAAAACAAGAAGGCAGAGCTTCATCACCTTGTTAAACTTTAGCTGGGAACCTGCCCATCAGGTGACTCAAATATTTTGCCATTCTGCACAGCACGTGTCTGTGAGTGACTGGGAAAGCATCAGGAACACACACTGTAACAAGGAGGCAATTTGCAAATACGGAATTTGGGAATTATGAGGAGCAACCCTGATAGGGAGAATTTTCTCTTTAATGTATTCCATCTAGTAAAAAAATTAAAGAATTCAAATGTAATCATTATGTAATTCCTAATGAGTTTCACTACCAATTTACAGAAAAGACAGAGACAGTGTTTTTACTGTTTATCTTTAAAATAGCCCGTTTTTTAATCTGATGTCCTCAAGATCAAGGAATATATTTTATTCAGTTGTTTCCCCATTAACTATTATAACCCATAGCACACAGACATTGGTTACAAATTTGCTGAATAAATGAGGAAATAATTGAATTAATGAACAAATGAACTACCTCTTGGAGGTTTAGGAATGGTAATTTATATGATCATCTCTTTTTCAAATAGAGGAAAGAGAAAAGTATGAGCAGGTAGGCTCCAAGAGATACTACAAGAAATGGAATAACACCTCATACCTCAATGGCCATTTATGCTGTAATTTCAACTCTCCAAAACATAGCTATGAGCCAGAAGAAAAAATTTTACTAAAGGAGGTCACAAAGTGCGTATTCTGTTCATTAAACAAGGACCTCCTAAACTCTACTTTAATTTTAAAATAATTCTAGTAAGCTTATACTAAAAATCAAATTTAAAGTGGAAAAGTGAGCTCAGTAGTAAAAATGACAGAAAACAAGACAATCTTACATACCTCAAAAAATTCAGACACTATGAATAAGTGCTTTACCACCGATGTTCAGAATGAGAGCCCTGAATCAGCAGAAGAAAACAGTACTAACTTATAAAGTGTATCACTTAAAAACAAACAAAAAAGAAAATTGTTTAAATTCAATCTTCTAACTTATCTAACAGGTCACTCCCTGATAATGATAGATAAATGAGAAAGTATCTCAGAAAAGTCAACACTGTTTCACACACGGTTTTTATTTTTAAAAATTACATTTTTTTTTCTTAACTACAGTGCTAATTTCCTAATTTATAAAAATAATTACAAGTAACAGTCTAGTGTAGGAAAAGGTCACAAATTTAAAAGGTTTATTCAAAGCTATTAATATTTGGAAGTTTGAATTACAATAAAATTGTCAACTCTTATCATTAAAGGAATTAACAGTGTAACTGACAGTAAATGATAAATAAATAACTAAGTTGGCTTCTACAAAATTCTAGAATGAAACAAATGATAGAAACAAGCTGAAAGTACTACCAATTCTTTCTCTGTCTAGGCTAAACCAAGAGAGTCCTTCCCAAAATTAAGTGCTGTAGCTTGAAGACAGGGACCAAAATTTATCCAAAGGTATATTAATCCCCAAAATGAGCAAGAGAATTAAAGGCCTACTCTATTTATATATACACATGTAGCAATCAGGGTTGCATTACCTGAGCAAGACAGAACACTTCCAAAACATACTGAAGGACTGCATTCACTGAAAAGTGAGGCTAAGATTCCTTTAAATCACTATCTCCATATGACAGACCTCCAGCAATAAACTATCATGTTTAGAATTAATGTTATTGTCCTGATATTTTGGTGTGCAAACTAACAAACTAATTACTAAAAAGTCATTCAATGTATCCAATTATTTAAGAGTGGCGTATTACTGGAACTCTTCTACTTTGCCAGTGGGAATGCAAAATTGTAGTTCTGGAAAACAGCTTGGCAGTTTCTTATAAAGTTAAACATACACTTGCCATATGACCCAATAATTCCAATCCTAGAAACCTGCCCAAGAGAAATGAACACTTAAGAGTCACCAAACAGAAAACAAACAAAAAAACTGCATACATATGTTTTTGGCAGCTTTATTCATAATTGCCTAAAACTGGAAACAATACTTAAACTGGTGAATGGATCAACATGCTGGGGGACGTCCAGATGCTGGAATTCTGCTCAACAGCAAAAAGAAACTACTGATGCACACTACAGCATGGATGAATCTCAAATGCATTCTGCGAAGTGGAAGAAGCTAGATTCAAAAGGCTACATACTACCTGATTCAATAAACATGATATTCTGGAAAAGGCAAAATTATAGGGCAGAGAACTGATAGATGAATGGTTGCTAAGGACTGGGAATAGAAGGGGTTGATTACAAAGGGGCAGCATGAGGGAATATTTTAGGGTGATGGAATTGTTTTGTATCTTGATTGCGGAGGGAGAGAATTTTAGTGTGTGAGAATTTAAAGACAGGAAAAAGAGAAAAACTTTAATATAAAAATGTCTTACAACAAAATCATAGTTAACTGAAATAATCAAAGAATGTAATAATTTCCTTAAATAGCCCATAAGTGCATTTAATTTCAACTTCTTCAATTAAAAAAAAAAACCTCTCTATAATTATTTTACTGTTAAGCCTAGGTAACTATGTCAGATGCTTGTGCTTATTATTTTATTTATGTTAGGACCAATGTATTTGTTTGAGATTTGTGTCATAAACTGTAACGATGCAAACTAAAGTGGTTTGGATGAGCATGGTGCCTGAGGGGGATTTAATCAAGATTGTACCATGTCAATATTCCCCAATATAAAAAAAGGATAAAATGATTAATCCATGTATTCAACAAACAAGTAATCATCAGCGGCCTATTATGTGCCAAAGACTGGAAATACAAATGGCAAAGAAGACAATCACAATCCCTGACATCACATCACTTAGTAATATAAAGTGTGATATACACTACAAGAGAATTACAGTGCTTTCAGGGCACACAGAAGTATACAGAACCTAACCACATAAAGTTCTGAATGTTCCATTAGGGTCTGTACCTAAGTGCCTGGTATCATGGTGAGCTCAAAAACACAGTTTAAAAAGTATGCCTCACAATGCTCACCACCCTATCACCCTTCAGTGTTTAAGGATGGAAGAAAACAAAGACCACATGCACTGAACACCATATCTGCACAAGCAGTACAATAATCACTTCTTGGCAATCAGGGCCTCGTTACGGAAATACCAGAATATGAAGAATTATTTCTGTTGCTTTTTCAACAAGACATTTTTCTGATACAGAATACTATAATTATGAACTTCTCTGAGGAATATTATTTTAAAGGACAAGAGAGTGATAAAGAAAAGGAGAGGGAAAAACAAAACAACAGAAAGGATGGGGTGAGGGAGCAACCAAAATAGGTATAAAGATTTTTGCAGTGAAGTCTTCAAAACAAATTAAGGAAGTTTAAGGAAACTAAAACAGAAGCATTGAACCACACCCCTGCTTCTTTCTGTTATGAAAAAGGAAGCCAAGACATGTAAAAAGAGGGTGGCCTGCAGGTGCTTTGGCATGAAGTTATCATGTACAGAGATAAAATCATATAACCTCAAGGACTAAAAAGAGTGTGTGATGAACATTCAGCTATGCCAAAATTACCCAAACCATTTTTCATCTCAGCCATCCTAACTACACAATGCTTCTGGGACCACAATGGGACTCGCAAGTACCAGAGTTAATAACTTGGTGTCAAAAAAAAGAAAAACAGGCCCTGGCCAGTCCACCCAGCGTGTGAAAGTCCCGGGTTGATTACCGGTCAGGGCACACAGGAGAAGCACCCATCTGTTTCTCCACCCTTCCCCCTCT
Organism: Saccopteryx leptura; assembly: GCF_036850995.1. Taxonomy (NCBI): domain Eukaryota; kingdom Metazoa; phylum Chordata; class Mammalia; order Chiroptera; family Emballonuridae; genus Saccopteryx; species Saccopteryx leptura. The sequence goes on along the minus strand of NC_089506.1, from coordinate 181,554,890 downwards.
CCTTCCTCTCTCTCTCTCTCTCTTTCTTCCCCTCCTGCAGCCAAGGCTCCATTGGAGCAAAGTTGACCAAGGCGCTGAGGACAGCTCCATGGCCTCCACCTCAGGCACTAGAATGGCTCCAGCAGCAACAGAGCAACGCCCCACATGGGCAGAGAATCGCCCCCTGGTGGGTGTGCCAGGTGGATCCTGGTCAGGTGCATTCGGGAGTCTGTCTGCCTCCCCGCTTCTAACTTTGGAAAAATACAAAAAAAAAGTTTTCAATAGCTATTCAAGAAACAAACACAGGTTAAAATAGTGTGTCTTGGTACATATATATTTACAAGGGAAAGCAAAAGAAATTTATCAACATTTTAATGAAACTCCATGTCAAAGGAGTAAGATGCTGAGCTGTTTCCATCAAGAAAAAAGGGGTAGAAGCAAATTAATGTGCTCCACTGTTCCTTTTCCCAAGTTCTTGCAGTCAGGAACATTTTGGAATTCAGAATTTTAGGGAGGTTTTACAAGTGATGCAATGTGCATAGGCCATACATTCTGAAACACCCCTAGAAAGGTGGTGACAGCACACAGAAGTTTGGGACAATACACTATAACAGCGGTTGGGAACCTATGCCTCGTGAGCCAGATGTGGCTCTTTTGATGGCTGCATCTGGCTTGCAGACAAATCTTTAATAAAAATAATAATAACGTTAAAAATATAAAACATTCTCATGTATTACAATCCATTCATTTCCTACCGCTTATGTTCATGGTTGCGGGTGGCCGGAGCCAATCACAGCTGTCCTCCGGGACACCACCAAATTTTTATTGGATAATGCGTAACGTATACGGGTCGTTGTATGGCTCTCATGGAATTACATTTTAAAATACGTGGCATTCATGGCTTTCTCAGCCAAAAGGTTCCCAACCCCTGCACTATAACCACACATTCACTATTTCTGCAGTGAAAGCTACAAATATATGAAATAAAGGTACATTTCACAACAGGTTTTGTGAAAAAATCAATTTGTGCCAAGCAAAAGGAAATTTTTTGGTTTTTAGAGTATTTTTCAATGTTAGAATTGTTAATAAGGAATTATGGTCCTGTTTACTAAGTGTATGTGCCAAATGTTCCTGGCAACCTCTTTACCATGGTACCAAGTTTACTGTGGTGTTTTGATAAACTCAAATACTTTTAAAAGTCTTCCACAGGTTCACACATAACATGTCTTCAAATTCTAACCACTCTTAAATTTTTCTACCACAAAATCTCCTACACTAAGGCAGTTTGCAGAAATATAACTCTTGAAATTTATAGAACTGCCAAATCTGAGTTTGCAACATTGCAAAAAATGTTCATTGAATAAAATTTAACATATTAAACTCATAAAACAGCTTGCTTCATTTTATCACAAGAAAAATGCTGTAACTAGTAAAGATGTTCCTGACTTATGAACCAACATCAAATGAGTCACAAAAAGAACCCTGATATGTCATGTGACAAGATACGATAACCTAGTATCATGATGCATTTATATGTAAACATTCACTGACTATGTACTACACAATATATTACATACACAACAAACTATAACTAAAGTAAACTATTTCCATTAGGGGGAAAAATAAACATAGTTCCTTGTCAACAATGTTAAAAAGAATAGAACAGTATAAGAGCAGTTAAACAAAAAAACATTAAGGCCCCTTCTGTCCTTCTGTTACATGGAAAATACAAGTCAATGATACTGTAAATGATAAATATAACCTAAAACTAAAAAATTTTAAATAGCAACAATTCTTCTTGCCCTCTTATAACTTAAACTTTAAAGATGTTAATTGTTTTAATCACTGAATCACAGGGTCATCTGAATTGATGCCATAATTTCTTTTTTAGCAAGAGACAGGGACAGAGAGAGGCACAGATCGGGACAGGCAGGAGGAGAGAGAGCTGAGAAGCATCAATTCTTCGTTGCGGCAACTTATGTTGTTCATTGATTGCTTTCTCATATGTGGGTGGGGGGGGCTATAGCAGAGCAAGTGATCCCATGCTCAAGCCAGTGACTTTGGACTCAAGCCAGAGATCCCACACTCAAGCTTGATGAGCCCACTCTCAGGCCAGCAACTTCAGGTTTTTGAATCTGAGCCTCTGCATCCCAATCCGACACTCTAGCCACTACGCCACCACCTGGCCAGGCCCTTATTTGTTCTTGATAAATTTCCCTTTAACAAATTTTCAATATCAGAAATCCTCTAATTTTGGTGCTATGTTTATCAAATATTTCTAATAAGCAACGAATATAAAGGCCTCAAGGATTCTGAGTATGAAACTATAAAAAGAAATAACTTCATTAATCTGATCCTCTTGCAAATACTTCTTAGGCAGGGGTCCCCAAACTTTTTACACAGGGGGCCAGTTCACTGTCTCTCAGACCGTTGGAGGGCCGGACTATAAAAAAAACTATGAACAAATTCCTGTGCACACTGCACATATCTTATTTTAAAGTAAAAAAACAAAACGGGAACAAATACAATATTTAAAATAAAGAACAAGTAAATTTAAATCAACAAACTGACCAATATTTCAATGGGAACTATGCTCCTCTCACTGACCACCAATGAAAGAGGTGCCCCTTCCAGAAGTGCGGCAGGGGCCGGATAAATGGCCTCAGGGGGCTGCATGTGGCCCGCGGGCCGTAGTTTGGGGACCCCGGTTCTTAGGTATTTCTTTTTTTTTTTTTTTTTTTTTTTTTGTATCTTTCTGAAGCTGGAAACGGGGAGAGACAGTCAGACTCCCGCATGCACCTGACCGGGATCCACCCGGCACGTCCACCAGGGGCATCGCTCTGCGGTGACCAGAGCCACTCTAGCGCCTGGGGCAGAGGCCAAGGAGCCATCCCCAGCGCCCGGGCCATCTTTGCTCCAATGGAGCCTTGGCTGCGGGAGGGGAAGAGTGAGACAGAGAGGAAGGGGGGGGGGGTGGAGAAGCAAAATGGACGCTTCTCCTATGTGCCCTGGCCGGGAATCGAACCCGGGTCCCCCACACGCCAGGCCGACGCTCTACCGCTGAGCCAACCGGCCAGGGCCTTAGGTATTTCTTATCTTCATATCCCCATTGCTAATTAAACAGAGAACATGAACGTAAAAAGAAGTCACTTAAAAGAAAAAAGGCCTGACCAGGCGGTGGCGCAGTGGACAGAGCTTCGGACAGGGATGCGAAAGACCCAGGTTCAAGACCCTGAGGTCGCCAGCTTGAGCGTGGGCTCATCTGGTTTGAGCAAAAGCTCACCAGCTTGCACACAAGGTCGCTGGCTCCAGCAAGGGGTTGCTTGGTCTGCTAAAGGCCCGCGGTCATGGCACGTATGAGAAAGCAATCAATGAACAAGAACTAAGGTGTCGCCACGAAAAACTGATGATTGATGCTTCTCATCTCTCTCTGTTCCTGTCTGTCCCTATCTATCCTTCTCTCTGACTCTCTCTCTGTCTCTGAAAAAGAAAAAAAAAAGAAAAATCTAACGTGTATAAAAACAAGGAGAAATCAGTCATTTTTAACTCTGAAATCACCTGTGAAATTACTAAACTATATCACCAGTGCCCTGGCCCCATCCCCAGATTCAAACATATATTAACATGGGTAGGCCTTACCAGGCAGTGACACAGTGGATAGAGTGTCAGACTAGGACGCAGAGTGCCCAGGTTCAAAACCCCAAGGTCACTGCCTTGAGTGCGGGCTCATTCGGCTTGAATGTGAACTCACCAGCTTGAGCACGGAGTCATGGGCGCTTGAGCGTAGAATCATAGACATGACCCCCCAACGGTCACTAGCTTCAGCCCAAAGGTCGCTGGCTTGAGCAAGGAATCCCTTGCTCTGCTATATACAGCTCCCGGATCAAGGCAAATATGAGAAAGCAATCAATGAACAACTAAAGAGCCACAACGAAGAATTGATGCTTCTCATCTCTCTCCCTTCCTATCTGTCTGTTCCTATATGTCCCTCTCTCTGACTCTATCTCTGTAAAAAACAAACAAATGTTAACATGGGTAGAATCCAAATATCTTTCATTTTTTTTAATTCCTAGAAAAAAAATGTTAACATGATCTGAAGAATGAGAATCCCTGGCACAGGCTGTCTTCTCCATAAACCCTTTTCTCTGACTTTTAGTAAGTGGTAGCGCTCCAACCCTACAAAGACTGCAAGGATTACATTTTAAATTGTCCATTTTTTTGCCCTGGCCAGGTAGATGATGGTTACAGCATCACCCCAATACACCAAGATTGCAGTTTCTATCCCTGTTCAGGGCACATACAAGAATCAACCAGTGAATGTATAAATAAGTAGAACAACAAATCAATTTCTCTCCCTCTCTTTCTCTAAAACCAATCAATCAATAAAAATAAAATTGTCTCTTTTTCTCTCATTTACTTTCACAGAAAAATATTAATTTTCAGATGAAAATTTTTAAACAAGTGCATATAGTAAAATTCATTTTAGATTATTTAATTATCTCATTCCCAATGTTCAGAATTTTATTTTCCAATGAGTTTTCAAAAGACAATCTTCATTAGCAGGGTATTTAGATAAACAGTAGAACATACAATATACACACAAAATGCATTCTAGTTATCAACTTTCAACAAATTATCAGAAAATACTCAAAAGAATGATTTTAAAAAGCTGATTACATTTTTATAGTTTATTAAACATAAGTATTTTCAGAATCTCAAACATATTAAAAAATTAGCCACAATATGCCCTGACATTCATATAACAGAAAAGGATTCAGTAAATAATCTACCACATTTAAATGAAAATTGGCACTACAAGATTTCACACCTTTACAATTTACACATTTCTGTTTTGTTTTTATCACTTTCCAATCTCTGGAATAAAAGGAGAAAATATGATATCTTATGAAAATATCAGTCTGCAAACCCCAGTGTTTTTTTCTTTAATGTCATCAACAACTGATACCTACTAGTTTCACTTCCAAAACAATACTGAGTTATTTTGCATGCCAAATTAGGATTGTATTAAAAGGCCTTGTAGCCATGTATTTGCACACCGTAAGACTAGTGGAATACCAGGAATATTCTCTCTTCTCTCCCTATTACATTACCTACTCTATTTGCCTGCCATTTGAAAGTATTCATTACTAGACTATAAAATAAGTATTTCACAGAAATAGAAAATAAACATGACACAGACTGGGTGTAAGGGAAAAATCATATTCACTTCCCTTTTTACTAAAGAAACTCTGACTATAACTTTGACTCTAATATTCTGTACTCTAATGCACTGCCAAAGATACTACCTCAAGTCAAAACCAAGTAAGTTTTAAGTAATAGATAATAATTAGAAAATATTCAGAACTCTACCAATTTTAAAAAGCACAGTTGTATCAAAAGGTATCACATGTCCAATATCAACTTTAAATTTTAAAGTAAATAATTTTAATAAGCCCAATTTTAAAAATTAAGACAATTAAAAAGATCAGTGTATCTGAGGACTCATTATAAAACTATATTCCTTAAAATTTTTATTGCTAAAATATAAAAATGTACAGTATAAGACAATCTTCTAATGCAAGGCCACAACCTTTTCTTTAAGCAAGGGTCTCTGGATTGTAGTTCAATTTCTCCTTTTTCTAAAAACCACATCCATAGTATATCGCCTGTGATTTCCAATTTCAGTTTTTTAAACATGGAAAAACATCTCACAAACACTTAAAAGCAATTTTATTGCAGAATCTTTTTATATTTTGGAGGGGTTCCCCCTAATTGTTTAAAGTTATTTCACTCACACCTGTTTCAACTGTTAATTAATTATAGCTAACTCATCTGTTTTCAAAGTGGCCACTGCTTCTCATACTAACATCATCTTTGCCTTCACAGTTCACTGAAAAATGTTTCATTAAACAGTGTAATTACAACATCAAGTACAACTGGCACTAACAATTTGCTGGGCATAAACACAAATAATTCTTGGTAAGTATACAATAACTGGAATAAAAGTTCTAGAACAAGCTATAGGGTAGTCTACTGCCATTCAGTGACGCAGCCTGCGCCATGAAACAGCAAATGAATGAAGAGTATCACTTAATCTTGTGAGTTAAGCAGAGGTGAGTTAAAAGAGATTCCTCTGTAAAAGGCTGTTCCAAAAATCCTTTGCTTATTTCACCCACCAATCAACCTGTAACTCATATATTATATATCGGCAACTTCTGAATCTGCTTCTCAAACTTATACAGTGCCTACTATGTGCAGGCATCACACATTGGCACTTTATATGAATTTCCTCAGTCATGATGAAGAGCATAATCAAAGAATAACCTTTCCCTTTAATTTTAAAAATGTGTTGTATTTTGTGTGTGTGTGTTTATGTGTATTGCTATTGATCTGCCCTTGAGATACACCAGACAAAACAGTGCCCTCATAGCTACAGAAAGTAGTTCAACACAAATTAGCTAAATAAATGTAATAATTTTGACATTACCTCAGTACAAATAAAGGCATAAGATGTTTGTGTTTAAGAAAAAGATTTTCTCTCACGAGGTTTTATCTTATTCCGATGAAAGCTATAATGTGGATATGATTTAGCCAGATGTGGACATAACTTGAGATTTTCATTAAATTATAACTGTGCTATATCATTAGTAAAGAAAAATAACCAAAATGTATAGTATCTTATCTACCAAATAAACACTTCAAGTTCACTGTTAGAAATTTTTTCTGCCCTGGCCAGATAGCTCAACTACTTAGAGCATCATTCCAAAGCACAGTGGTTGCAGGTTCAATTTCCAGTCAAGGCTCATACAGGAAGAGATCAATGTTCCTGTCTCTCTTTCACTCTCTCCCTTCCTCTAAAACAAATAAATTTTTTTTAAAAATCTTTCTGATAACTAAGATGATTAGCAGCAAGTGGCATGAGAGAATATAACCAATCACTTACTATCGTTTAAGAACAAATCACTACACACCTTAAAGTCCCAAAATAGTAGGAAACACAAACATTTACGGTTTCTAAAACTCAGCTGGAGAAAATATGGCTAAACAACAGCCTCCACTGTCTCTAAAACTTATCTGTCCCCATATCTCTCTCTTATTCCATATTTTCTCTGTTGTTAGTTCACAGGCTCTCCAAAGTCACTTATATTAATGGATAACACACACTTGACTTCTACACATTAAGAATCCCAAATGTACAATAGTTCTGTCCTGCAGATTGGCACAAAAGAGATACTCTGAAGAAGCTTAAGTTACTAAAACCATACTGTCTACTCCTACAGAATCTCTACCATTAGAGAACTTCAGATGCCCCAAAACCACTATTTCCAAAGAAATTACATCTTGAACCAATACCCAGACACATATTAAAAACACCAATCAGGCCCTGGCCAGTTGGCTCAGTGGTAGAGCGTCAGCCTGGCGTGCAGGAGTCCCGGGTTCGATTCCCGGCCAGGGCACACAGAAGCGCCCATCTGCTTCTCCACCCTTCCCCCTCTCCTTCCTCTCTGTCTCTCTCTTCCGTTCCCGCAGAGGCTCCATTGGAGCAAAGATGGCCCAGGCGCTGAGGATGGCTCTGTGGCCTCTGCCTCAGGCACTAGAATGGCTCTGGTTGCAACAGAGCGATGCCCCAGATCGGCAGAGCATCGCCCCCTGGTGGGCGTGCCGGGTGGATCCCGGTCAGGCGCATGCAGGAGTCTGTCTGACTGCCTCCCTGTTTCCAGCTTCGGAAAAATGAAAAAAACAAAACACCAATCAATATCACTGAGTGTTAACTGTTTGAGAAAAGACAAAAAGAAAAAAAAGAACAAGATGTAAGATGAGAAAAAATAGATCACTGGTGGTTTCAGACTTTGAAGCAAGCAACAAAAAAACTAATTTAAATACGTCCCACACTACTTCCAAGATATAAAACAGGTTGCTTAAACCCCCGAAGATTCTGTTTCCTATGGTCAAAGCGAGGGGTCTGAACAGTGGCATTTATGGTCCCTACACAAAGTAGGCACTTAACAAATTTTAACAGGTATTGATATTGGGAGGTTCAAAATAATACAAATTCAGTTATAATATAACTCCTTTTGAAGACTAAGGAAAATAGCAAAAACCAACAATCTTTACTGTAACATGATTCTACATGGACTTAAACACTGGTATAGCAAGGGTGAAATTTTTCTAAGCATTCCTATGATAACAAGTTTAGGGTTAAATTATTTCAGGGTCATCTGTTATTTAAGATGACTAAAAACTTTATACATATTTATTCGGAACAGTGGAAGTTTCTCATTTTATCATGTTATATACTGTTCACAAAAATTAGGGGATATTTCAAAATGAATATGAAGCAGGAAAAAAAGCATTTTTTTTATTATTAAACAAGAACATCAGAAAAGCAAATGACAAGTCAAAGAAAGTTGTTCGATTATGCAAATGAGATGCAAAATCAACTCTTATTTCATTGGTGAAAATGCACTATACAAAAGGCTGAAGTATCTATACATTCCCCAATCCCCTAATTTTTGTGAGCAGTTAATTTTTGTGAGTAATTTTCCTTGTGTAGACTCCCTACACACCCTCAAATGTATTAACTATAATGTAACTATTCAATGAACTATATTTTGTTTTGTTATTTAATATTTCAGCATGCCCACTATTTACATCCTTTTGGTAAGCCCTTTGAAACTGAACAACCCCCTGTTTCATTCTAAAAAAACTCTGAACCAGTAAACTACACCAGAATAATGGCCTAGTCCCAGCATAGAGGGGACACAGAAATAAATAGACTACTACTTTTTATTTATTCCTGAGTCACATTTTTACAGTCTGGATTTATTTCATATAAAACCAATTACCAAATTACCAGACACACCCATATTCAAATGCAAGTAAAGAAATATGGCAAGCCATGTATGAACTATTTTAGTTTTATACTTTTTTCTTTCATTACCATGAATGATAACAAGTTGAGTATCCTTCTATAATTTATTTCCTTCAATTTACTATCCTTATTTGCCTTACCTGCTCCCTAGCAGCATAGAATCTATACACTTAGACCTTCATAATTCAAACTGATTCATTTTTAAAACAAGGCATTCTGAACTTCCCTGGCCTGATCTCCACCTACTTTCACAGCTTCCCCTCCCACAAAGACCTCCTGGCACAGTAGCCTTATGTCCAGTTCAACAGGCCCCATCGCACCCAACCCACGTGTCTGTGCTCGAGCTGATCTCTTCACCTAGAAAACTACCCCATAGACACACAGAACCCATTTTGCTCATTAAACTATTTTAAGGCCCAAATGGATCATTACCAGCTGTAAACTCATTCATAATTTCCCAGTCAAAACTAAGTCACACACACACACACACACACACACACACACACACACACACACACACGATGCTCCCATGCATCTAATAAAGCCCATAAGAGTTTTGTGTTGCAAATATACCTGTGGAAGTCTGCTTCACCCTTGAAGGCAGCTACTGGGTCTCATTCATCTTCATATTTTACCCACGCTTCCACCCTCACCACATAGTAAAACTCCTTTGCACAGATTAAAGGTTGAGGTTGAACAAAACGATCCTTGATTCTAACCCCAGGCCTTTTATTTGAAGGAATAAATGACTTTCATGTGTTGAAGATTTTATTAATAGTTAATGCTTACAAATATAATGATGAAAACATCAATAACTACATAATGCATTATTTTTTAAGCTGATTATTACTGAAGAGGTCAATGAACACAATAAATCATCAGTAAAGATAATCATTTTCCAAGAGCCCCCCAAAATGTCTCACACATATCAACACTGAAATTAACCTTTCTGTCTCCCAGAAAGGTATATGTATACCTGATGCGTATCGAGAAATGAAAACTCCCTGAAAGCAAAAGTGTCTATACACTCTAATAATCTATGTCAAAGCCATGCAATTTACTTGATAACATCTTTCTTATAATGCCCATAAATACAGTTTTCATCTTTTGTGCAACTATAAAGGCTAATGTATACAAAATATGAAGATAATTTAGCTTAGCTCAGAATACAGCTGGGGCAAAGTTTGCGAATAATTATAATATACACTAAGCACATCTCTCAACACCCTCCCCCAAAAGAGTATCGCAAAACAGATCTGATTTTTGGTGGAAAATGTTTTCTTAATCTGGCCTCAGATCTCTCAACTCTAAATCACTTACAACTTTTGTGATGTTTTCCGTCCATAATTTATTTATAAGGAAAGCAAACATCTTCAAAAAATAATACATGGCTTTAAAAATTAGGTATTTTTAATTCCAAAAAGTATCCCAACTTAGACCTAGATCACCATAATTTACTATCTGTGGGCAAATGTCATTCATAAAACAAGAACTGAAAAGCAAAATAAATAAATACTGACTTATTTTCTTAGCTTATTAAAAAAAAAAAAAAAAACAGGAAGTTTTAAATTTCCCAATTCAAAACAGAAGGTTAAAAAGGAGTCACTTACTGACCAGCCTTGGTACTTATTACAACAGAGTCAAAACTAATTCTCACCGTTCAGCAACAGTAGCCATCTCCCACACTGACTCTCTCCCATCCATTAACTTTTCCTCCTTCCCTGGGAGAACTGGAATGATCACAACACAGACCGAACTACCCCCACCCCAGGAGAACACACATCTATCTCCATCACCACCCCGCAGAAATGTGGGGGCTGTGGACCAAGAGTACCGGCGCTTCTGTGTGTCACTTCCCCTGCATGTGGGATAAACAAACCGGCGCCGTAACAGTAACCAGCAGAGTAATTTTGTTACTCCGACTAATGCCTTGGTTAAGTTTTGAGCTAAATCAAAAGAGCTCTATTAAACAGATACATCCCTACCCCGCTGCCTGAAAACAAACGCCCCAACGGGAAGTTTACCCCTAAAACGAATGCTGGCCCCTGACACCACCTTTTCCAACAGCCCGACGCCTTCCCTCTCCTGCCCCAAGCCCCCACTCCGAAGAGAATTGTCTGGACTCAATCTAGGAGTGCTAGAAACTGCGCTCCAGACCTCCAGACCCCTCCCGAAAGAAGACCCTGCCTTTCCCCACCTCCCTCCAGTCCCCACTCGCGCCGCACCACTCGGGGAACTTCTGCAGCCCGCCCGCCTGCGGCCGCCGGGCCCCCTCCCTGCCCCCCGAGCCCTCGCGCCCCAGCGCCCCGCGCCCCCGCCGGCCGCGCCCCCCCCACCCGCGTCCGAGCGCCCCCGCCGCGCCCTCGCCACCCCGCCTCCCAGGCCCCCGCCCCACTCCGCCCCACTCCGCCCGCGACCCCAGCCCACCCAGCCCCACCCGGGAAGAAAGGAGCCGCGGCGACCGAGACGCTGCCGCCGGCCCACACGGCCCCGCGCCGCCGCGGAGGGGGCTTTACCTCTGAGGCGCGGCCGCGAGCAGCGGGGTCGGTCCCGGCGCGGGCGGCGCCCCCGGTCCGGCGGTCAGCGGCGACGGGGGCAGCGGCGGCGGCACATCACACCCGCCCGCGGCCGGAGGAGGAAACCGAGCCACGCAGGGAGGGAGCGAGTGAGGTAGGGGGGAAGGAACGAGCGTTGGAGGTAACGCAGCTAGGCTCGGACTGGGTCCCTGTACTACTGCCGGTGCCTCCTACCGCCGCCTCCGGCTGGAGAGTCGCCGCCTGGGCCGCTGCTGTCGCCACCGATGCAGCCGGGAATGAATGCACACCAGCGCCTCGCTTATCCGGAGGTCAAACATCCTTCTGCCTCGAGCATCCGGATCGGCGCCGGACCCGGAAGTGAACGCACGGAAAAAAAATAAAAAAAGGAAAGCGTCTCTCTCTGGCGGCGGCGGCACCCACGCTGCCCGCAACAGCGAAAAGAGCCGAGTGGAGCCGAAGATTACACCGGCTTGCTCGGATTGGTCGGCTCGCCGACCGGAAGGGAGGCAGCACGCCCATTGGCTGGCAAGGCCTATAAAGACCAAACCACTCCTCCCTGCCCACTTCTTTACGAGAGATGCGTGGGGGGGATGTGGAGTAGTTGTGTTTCTCTAGTTGAGAGGCTTGGCGAGGCTTATAGAGAGAAGTAAAAGAAAAACGCGTGGTTTTTAGGAAGGCTACTAAAAATTCCTTGGCTTTAGTGAACAGAGCCTAAGGGCGCCGTCCTGCCAAGTCAAGATGCCGAGGCTTTTCTGAGTGTGCGAAGCACAGCCCTTCAGGTGCCAAAGAATTTTAGGACCCTTGTCTAAAGGAGTGACGTCACTGGCTAGAATTCGCCAACTTTTTAGGTAACCCCAGTGGTATCCAGGAGTTCTGCTGTTTCGTTTGTTAGCTCAGGTAATCCTCTGAACTATATACTGTAATGTGGTTGTTACTATGTTTTTCAAATGAACCTCCTGGAGTTCCCAGAGGCCAAACCACGCAAGTCATCAAGTTGTCGAACGCAAGCTGAAACCGATGTTTTCTGACTCCCCTGTCTCGTCCTTTCTGCCCACAAAGAAAAGGCAGATCACATTCTTCCTCTCTCATATAGCTGGCTAACTGGGGTGAACATATGTGTCTTTGGAAAGACCTCTGTGGAAATAGATCCACATTGTGGAGGACTCTGAAACTTTAATTTTTGAAAAATTGTTCCTCTTAATATTCCTGTGTCTGAAGTCCTTTCAAAGGTCAAACATTAAGGTGAGCATGAAGAAGAATCATAGCCTGATGCTATGTTTAAAGATTCATTTATCAAACATTTTTATATTTTGATACATTAACTTTATCAAGAAATGTCTCTCTCTCTCTCTCTCTCTCTCTCTCTCTCTCACACACACACACACACACACACACACACACACACACACACACACGAAAACCTTAAAAGTTTCTAATGAATCTAACATGCTTTAAAATAATTAAAGTTTTGTCTCATTTTCCCTCTGTGTCCTAACAGACTGATCTTAGTGTGGAAGGATGCTGTATTGTTTTTGTGGTACAACAGTGCCTTTCTTTTTTAACCTCTTGCCCCACCCTCTTTCCCAAACTGAAGGTTAAGTGACTGGTATTACTAGTCTTAGAAGACTAGTGATATTAAAGCACTGCTTCTGTATTGATCACACCACCATCATTCCATTAGAAACTCAAAAAGGGCAAAGATTTATGCATGCTCAGACTTGAGAATAATTTGCCTGATAAAATGACATCCCAAAGTTTCTGATCTATCCCAGGACCTAATACTAGACAAGAAACTTAGTTAACCCTACTCTCAAAATGAAGAACAAATTTCTGCAATACCCGAAACTCTATAAATATTGTCATCAACAACCAGCAAACCATTTTATACCCTCTACCTCAAAAAGCACAGTTTGAATCAAAAATATCTACCTACTCCTCAAAGTTCTGATAAATGGTGAAGAAATACACATATATAAATATATGGTCAAATCACATTTTAAAATGAGATATGAGTTAAAGTTAATTTTTACATTTTAAACACTTGAGTAAAGATTTTTTTCCTTTTTTTTTCTTTTTTTTTTTTTTTTTTTTGGTTAAAATTTGGCCTAGAAGCTCCTATAGATTAAAACTGGCAAGTAATCTAGGTAAGAAGCCAATGAAATTTTCATGTCATTCTGTTAATTTGTAAGAAAAAAACAGCAATATCAAAACAGCTTCATAAAAAAAGAAAAGCTAATCTATAGGCATCTCTATCAAAACTGTTTTGTAGCATGATGTCTCAACATAAGCAGTCAGACCATAATTTTTCATCTGCTATCTTGTAAATCAAATACACTTAAATTTTTGTATCACTTCTTGTTTCCTAGCATTGCCATTCTTCAGATATTTATATTCTATTAATAGTTTTTAAGTTTTCCAAAGCAGTTTCACATTTTTTATTACCTGGAATTTCATTCTGTTGAACTTATATCCATAGCTATAACTAAATACCTGTTGTACAGTTTAGACGTGCAACACTGTAATGATGTCTATTTTATTTTAAAGAGTGAAAAGCAATGAAAGCTTTACCTATATATTTTATTAAAATGAAGGGGAGTTACTTTGAAATATCTTTTGTCTAAGACTATTATGGATTTCTTTTTAAAAAAACAATTTATCAAGTTGGAATTTGAAGAGAGAAAAAAGAGCAAAATTTCTGGGTACCTTTAATCTTACATCTGAGACAGTGTAAATGTTCCAGTATCTCCCTCACATCTTTGATTATGTTTGTATATGAACTATTTCTATAAACCATTTCTCTCCCTCTCCCACCTGTGAATGAATGCTCATCTTGGCTACTCAGCCCCGCCAACACACACACACACACACACACACACACACACACACACACACACACACACACACACTGGAGGGAGTGTAGGTCTAAGGCCTTTAAGTGGATGTAAGCAGAAAAATTATTCCATTTCCTTCTTTCTCCCACTTGAGGTCTTAACTGCTTACAGAAAAGGGAAAATGGCCAGGTACCCAACATTCTTTCTCAAGTAAAGCACTTGTAGGACATGAAAAGAAAGCATTTTGTCAAAAGGGAAACTTTCTATGTGCACATTTCCAGTGTACCATTAAAGAATATGAGAGTGCTAACATATAGACTTGTGCTATAATTATTTTTTCACTGAGTACCTTGTTTATACTATTAAAATACTCTCCTTTGTCAAACTTGTTTTGTACTAACTGGTCAATAAATACCCCCAAAAAAACAAAGCACCAAAGATTAATCTAGCACAGAAATTTTTAACTGGTATGTCACAGGAATTTTTAAAACAGACAGTACCTATTTAGTCAGAGGCACTAACCTCTTCCCTTAGATTGTCAAATAAAAAAATGACAACAGCCAGCACAATAATTGCTGACTGGTGTGAATGAATCAAATGTATACTTTTTGTTGTTCTTGTTGTTAAAAAATACATAATATATTTTTTTGGTTTGCTGCAGAATGTAATTTCTTTATGTATGCCCTGAGATGGAAAAGGTTGATATTGGTTGACTTAGCACTCTACTGTGCTTTAATGCAGTGTATCAAGCTGGCTGAGTTAAATACAGGTAGATATTTCCCAACTAACAATGTAACATCCAACATTTGTATAAACTTTGTATTATTACATCTGATTCTGACAACAACCCTATGAAGTAACATACCAGCTGTTATTCTTTTTTCCTTGTAAGGAATGAAGAATGATGGCTTCATAGAGGCTAATTGCCTTGCCCAAGATCATGTGATGTGATAACCTGTTAACGTAAAATCCAAAATTATGAGATTAAGATACTTACAAATTCTTTTCAAAATAAAGACAAAGAAACATTTTCTTCTGAATATTTTGTTCAACTGTAATGCTAAACCTAGCATACAGATTTCCTGGTTGACATAGGGTAAAGCCTGAGGCATTACCAAACAATTTCTTTCTTTTTTCAATGTTAGCCTTAAGGTAAACTAGCTGGAGGAAAGATGTAATTAAGAAAAAGTAAATGGGCAAGTTGAAACAGGAAGATTGCAAATGAGACATTGTGATAGCCGCCAGAGCCTGGGAACAGAGCAACATATTTCACTACAACCAGGAAAATAACCTCTTCCCCAGTCAAGCCTGTAGTCAAGGGAAGGAAAAGGAAGGATCCTGGGAGAAAGCCAGTCAGAATGCAGATACATCAGGTTTGGGGGAAGCTGTCACTAAGCAACCTTTCCTTCACATTGTTACATGAGGACATCTAGAAATGGTCAAAACATTGGTTTATACGGGTCTGAAAGGATGATTATAAGTATTTCATAGATGGAAAAATGAAAGTATAAGAATCACATAACTTTTATTTATAGTGTTTTATAATAATCTTCAGTAATGTTTAATACAATCACATCTTAAAGACTTCTGTTTTAGCTCACCTGACGTAACAAAATACCATAGACTGGCTTAAGCAACAGCAGCTTGTTTTCTCACTCTTCTGGAGTCAGGAAATCTGAGATCAGGGTTGAGGCATGGTCTGATTCTGATAAGAACAATCTTTCAGGCTTTCAGATGCATGCAATTTTTCCTCTTCTTCTTCTTCTTTTTCCTCCTCCTCCTCCTCCTTCTCCTTCTTCTTCTTTTTCTCCTTCTCCTTCTCCTTCTCCTCCTCCTCCTCCTCCTCCTTCTTCTTCTTTTTCTCCTTCTCCTTCTCCTTCTCCCTCTCCTCCTCCTCCTCCTCCTCCTCCTTCTTCTTTTTCTCCTTCTCCTTCTCCCTCTCCTCCTCCTCCTCCTCCTTCTTCTTCTTTTTCTCCTTCTCCTTCTCCTCCTCCTCCTCCTTCTTCTTCTTCTTTTTCTACTTCTCCTTCTCCTTCTCCCTCTCCTCCTCCTCCTCCTCCTCCTTCTTCTTCTTTTTCTCCTTCTCCTTCTCCCTCTCCTCCTCCTCCTCCTCCTTCTTCTTCTTTTTCTCCTTCTCCTTCTCCCTCTCCCTCTCCTCTTCCTCCTCCTTCTTCTTCTCTTTCTCCTTCTCCTTTTCCTCCTCCTCCTCCTTCTCCTTCTTCTTCTTTTTCTCCTTCTCCTTCTCCTTCTCCCTCTCCTCCTCCTCCTCCTCCTCCTCCTTCTTCTTTTTCTCCCTCTCCTCCTCCTCCTCCTTCTCCTCCTCTTTCTCCTCCTCTTATTCCTTCTCCATTTCCTCCTCCTTCTCCTTCCATTTCTTCTTCTTCTTCTTGAAAAGGCACTGCTTTTATCATGAGGGCCCCACCCTCACAACCTCTTTTAAACCTAATAATATCCAAAAATCCTCATTTCTAAATACCATTATATTAGGAGTTAGGGTGCCATCATATGAATTGTAGGGTACATACTTCAGTCCATAGTACTCTTCAATGAAATACTTTCTATGTAGAGAGTATATTGTCAAATAATAGGGCAGATAAAAGTTAGATGGAATATCAATAAAGGAAGACAACTGTGGACAAATTAATGCTAAAGGCTCATAGAGGGGAAAAAATACATTCTTAAGATAAAGTACTTCAATAAAGAAAATTATCTAAAGAGAAAACTATAAACACCATGTATAGTGTAAAGGTGTCTTGCCAAAAAGAGTGACTCTCTCTTGCTAGGCAATTTAATTTTCTTTCCATTAGCAGTCCTGAATTTTGGCAGTTTTTAAGCAAGTTCAGCTCTCCAAAGAATCTTATTTTCTGATAAATGCAAGAGTTAGCTAAACCTGTAATTATTTATTTATTTATTTATTTATTTATTTTTGGTAATGGTTTCAAGAACAGCTTAAATTCTGGGTAACATATAGATCTAAGATTTAGAGATGGTCATAATGATTGGTCTTTTCTCAAATTTTCCCTCCCCTGGTCTTCTTTTGTTCCCTGTCGCTATACTTCCTCAATATCTACCTCAGTAACTCATTCCAGCTCATGAACTGAATATGACCAAGACTGTCTCATCCACTCCCACTTATAGGAATCACACAGTTCTCTGAATGTAGATGCAGAATGTCAAGTAAGAGCTCTGCATTAGAGTCTAGACTCCCAACTCTGCCATTCCCCTATCTGTTATCCTCTATAATGTGTTCCTAGTCTGCAGCACTGTACTTCTCCTTTGGTTGCCTTTTCTAATTGAAATGGTAGCCTCTCCCAAAACCCCATCCAATGTGGAGAAACTACGAGCTTGGTTTAGATCAGGGGTCCCCAAACTATGGCCCACGGGCCGCATGCGGCCCCCTGAGGCCATTTATCCGGCCCCCGCCGCACTTCCAGAAGGGGCACTTCTTTCATTGGTGGTCAGTGAAAGGAGCCTAGTTCCCATTGAAATACTGGTCAGTTTGTTGATTTAAATTTACTAGTTCTTTATTTTAAATATTGTATTTGTTCCCATTTTGTTTTTTTACTTTAAAATAAGATATGTGCAGTGTGCATAGGGATTTGTTCATAGCTTCTTTTATAGTCCGGCCCTCCAACGGTCTGAGGGACAGTGAACTGGCCCCCTGTGTAAAAAGTTTGGGGACTCCTGGTTAGATCATTGTTCACTAGTCCCAGTTCTGACTAGACCCTAGGCTACTGACTAGGCTTACAGGGTTACTATATTCTATTTTTGTTTAGGCCCATATTGGTGCCAAAGCTTGCCTGAGCCATGTCTGAATTTCATGTGCCCTTTGGACAGTCAACAGAGGACCACCTTGCAGGAGTTAGCATCTGTGTCTAAGTATGTTTCTTCTCTTTTTTTTTTTTTTTTTTCTTTCATTTTTCTGAAGCTGGAAACAGGGAGAGACAGTCAGACAGACTCCCGCATGCGCCCGACCGGGATCCACACGGCACGCCCACCAGGGGCGATGCTCTGCCCACCAGGGGGCGATGCTCTGCCCATCCTGGGCGTCGCCATGTTGCGACCAGAGCCACTCTAGCGCCTGAGGCAGAGGCCACAGAGCCATCCCCAGCACCCGGGCCATCTTTGCTCCAATGGAGCCTTGGCTGCGGGAGGGGAAGAGAGAGACAGAGAGGAAAGCGCGGCGGAGGGGTGGAGAAGCAAATGGGCGCTTCTCCTGTGTGCCCTGGCCGGGAATCGAACCCGGGTCCTCCGCACGCTAGGCCAACGCTCTACCGCTGAGCCAACCGGCCAGGGCCTAATTATGTTTCTTTAGTCTTTGTTATGGTCATGCTTGGTCTTCATCGCTCTCTTCACCAACCACTACTGCTAAACTCCAGACATATATTAATCTCCCACCTGTTCCTGATATGCTATTAATGTCATATATTTTTATTGAATTTATTGTGGTGACATTGGTTAATAAAATTATATAAGTTTCTGGCATACAATTCTATAATTCATCATCTATATATTGTATTATGTGTTCACCAACCCAACTCAAGTCTCATTCTATCACCACTTACCCCACTTTATCCTTTTCTATCAACCGCTATTGATGTCATATCGAACCAAACAAGATCACAGGTCAGCAGAAAATAAAATTAAAGCTGGAGGGTACCTGAGTTAAAACCCTCACTTCCATTTAATTCTCCTTCTCCTAAAATTAGGATTATACCACTTTTCAGTTCCTTTCTATTTTCTTTCCTTGCACAATTTAAGTAATCTGAATATTGGTTGACTCATCTGTAAAATGAGTCAGTAACACCTACATCATATTAATGTCAGGAAGATTAAAGGCAATAATGTATCTTTAATGCACTCACTACTGTGTTTGGCATTATAGTAAACACCAAATATATATATCTGTTGTTAGCTACCATGTGACTTGTAGGAACCTGCATTTCCTAATCCAACAGGAATGGTAATCAAAAGTTGAAAATATCAGGGCCCAAGGTGTTCCCATTTTTAAAAGTCACAGCATACAGAACTGGATTTCTGGTCCTGTGGCAAAACATTATTTAAATTTGCTCCAGGGCCTGTTTATCTTGATTTTACCATGCATATTTGCACTTGAACTTAGCCGAAAGGCTGAGAAGCAATGTCATGTATATTTGAACATTTATGGTATATAGGTATTGGCTGTTTAACATCTGTTTACCCTGTCTTAACAGCACCCAGATTTCCTTTGTGTATATGGTGTGTGTGTGTGTGTGTGTGTGTGTGTGTGTAAGAGAGAGAGAGAGACAGGAATAGACAGACAGGAAAGGAGAGAGATGAGAAGCATCAACTCTTAATTGTGGCACTTTACTTGTTCATTGATTGCTTCTCATATGTGCCTTGACTGGGAGGCTCCAGCTGAGCCAATGACCCTTTGCTCAAGCCAGCAACCTTGGGCTCAAGCCAGCAACCTTGGGCTTCAAGCCAGCAACCTTTGGGTTCAAGCCAGTGGCTACAGGGTCATGTCTATGATCCCAAGCTCAAGCCAGTGACCCCACACTCAAGCTGGTGAGTACACACTCAAGCTGGCAACCTCAGGGTTTCAAACCTGGCTCGTCAGTGTCCAAGATCAACACACTATCCACTGCGTCAGTGCCTGGTCAGGCCAGATTTCCTGTTAATGAATTTTTTCAATTCATTATATTCTGTGACCAGAGGCTTTGCCTTCTTGTAGGTGTGGTATGATGTGGGGGTAGAGCAATGGAGGACACATTGCTTAAACCAGTGGTTTTCAAACTTTATATGCTTTATATGCTTGGGGACCAGTGAAAATACAATTATTTCAGGACTGTTAAAGCAGAAATCACCGTGAGTATAAACTAATTTGACTAAGATTTTTGGGTCTTCATATAACATCAGGGTGTTAACTCTTTCACAGACTGGCATGAAATTTCTGGTGGACTGGTCTGCAGACCAGCAGTTGAAACACACTGGCCTAAATAATGCCAAATTTAAATCTCTTCTTAGATCTGAATCTTGAGTGGAGGGACATGCAATCTAAAAACAGTGGGAATGGCACTTTGTCCTTAAAGCAGGACCCTGGCCACATCATTTCTGCCATAGGACAGTAGTAGGATCCTAATTTATAGCCTTTGGAGCATTTGGATTCTGCCCAAACCAGAACCTCCGCTTACTGTCAATTCTGTGAGACACCGCCCCCACCCATACCCCGAACCCCACCCCCAATTCCCTTTCACTCAATTCTATTTTGCTTGTATTACCCATAGTAAATGTCTATTGTCTGCAGCTGAAAAATCCTGATCACTTTTATTCCTGGCTTTTGATTCAGCTCACTGCTGTCTCTCCAAATCGAATCCTTTCTTGTGTGGCCTAGCTCTGTGTCCCCCTGCCCCCACGCTTGAATTTCAGTCCAGCTTCGCTTCTTTAGCTTTACCCTAGTATAACCTCTGAACGTCTCACTGTTTTTATGAGGCTCCCTAGCTTCAGGCTTCTATTCTCTTAATTAACAAAGCTGGCCACACCCTACCAAAGCTTTGTATTTCAGCGTAGCTGCCTTTAGTTGCCAGGCTGCCCTACCTCAGCTTCTGGCTGAAACCCTGCCAGTAGCAGACCTAACCCTTTGGACTGTGACTTAATGCTCTGTGTTCTGCCAGCTTGGGTGAACTGATCTGAGTAGAAACCTCAACCAAATGCCAATACTTGCTGCTTTCTAAAACTGTTACTCTGATACATTTTAGTGTGTGTGTGTCAATTTGTGTTCATGATAATAAAAGCCAGTATCACTCTGTAGCTCATTTCCTTGCTATATATTACCAGTGTTCTTCTGCATTGACTCATATCAGCAAAGAGAAATCAGCTTGGTCTGTTTACAATGGAATAAATTCTGTATTCTAATGTTACTATAGCTATTTGAGTCCTAAGTGATGGGATAGCCTTTGTTTGTTGCAAGCAGCATAAGCAGTTTAGTCCTGGTTTTGGAGTTGTGAAGAGAATCTAGTTGTGCAGTGCTTGGGCTACAAACCAAAGTTGCGGTCCTCAATTTCCTGCTGCGTGCCATTAACACAGACATTAACATCTCACAGGAAATCTATCAGTGCTGTTGAACAAGCAACCGAGTCTTGATCAAGGCTGCAAAAAAGAAAATAGATGCTGGTTTTAGAATTCATTTCCAGATATCAGAAAAACCAGTCATATGTTACTGTTATAATAAATGTTATTATTATTAAACTCAATAGACTTAAACATTGTCAAAAGCAATAAAAATAATTACCTACCAGATATGGGGATGATGATTGGTAAGGAGAGGGAAAGAATGATGATTTTATCCTGTTCATGTAAAATGATTTTTTAAGTGACTTTAAAATGTAAAAATTTGACTGTATATTCCTCACAGGATATATCCCATAGACAAAACAATTGCAAAAAAAGATTACTTTTTAGTAATCATATTGGTGGTGATAGTATTGAGGTTGTTTTTTTGAGACCTGTGATAAAGCAAAGTGAGTAATTATGGTATATTCTAATTCTGTCATCCCTGGTTGTTGATACAGATAAAAACAAGAGACCAGCTAAATAGCCAATAATCCTGAATTTGAAATATCATGAACTCGTAGATATTTTATATAGCTATTTCTTAGCTCAGTCCACTCAAAAGGCCCAGAAACAAGCCCAAGTCCACTGCAGAGAGTACCTTTAGCCACCACACTTTACAAATAACAGAGCCTTTGGAAGAAAGACAAGCAGAAAATGGCACAATAGTAGTTTGCTATGGCTGCTGTAACAAATTACTACAAATTTAGTGGCCTAATACAACGCACACATATTATCTTTCAGATCTGGAAGTCCGAAGTTCAAAATGGTTCTCACTGAGCTAAAATCTCCGTGTTGGTAGAGCTATGTTCCTCTTGCAGTCTGTAGGGGAGGATTCATTTCTATGTGTTTTCCATATTCCGGAGGCTTCCTGCAATCCCTTTCTCATGGCCCCTCTCCATGTTCAAAGCCAGCATCACATCACAAGAATCTCTGCTCATATTACGCCACTTCCTCTGACTCTCACCCTCCTGCCATCCTCTTTCTCGTATAAGAAAGCCTGCGATTGCACTGAGTCCGCAGGAGATAAAGAGATAATCCAGGATAATCTCCCTGTCTCAAAATCTTTAATTTAATCTTAATGCAAAGGCCCATTTGCTATGTAAAATAACAGTCATGTGTTCTAAAGATCAGAGTATGGGCCATTATTCTTCCTAACACAGGTACCTATTGAAATAGAAGGGTTTGAGGGTTGTGTTTTTTTAAAAAAAGGGGTAGAGCCTAATCTCAGTTGTTGTGATAAGGATTTAATACCTGGAAACGTCACTTTCAGAATAATTTCATCAGTATTGCTACAAGCCTTATATAATAGTAAATAGGATAGAGTGTAACTAACAACTACTGAGTGCCTAAATAAAGAGTTTCAGATACTTTCTAGAAAGCGTCTTTTTAAATTCTCAGAGGTAGTTGTTTCTTTTTTTTTTTTTTTCTTTTCATGGGTGAGGAAGATATGAGTTGGAGGAAGTTGAAGCAAAGTGTTCAGGTCCCTCAGTTCCTAAATGGCAGAGCTAGGGTTGCAGTACAGAACTGACTGACTCCAAACTCCGTGAATTTGATATTTTTCATGATGTAGCAGGAGAAGTGAGTAGGAGACCCTGGCGCATACCATCAGACTACGAGTTTACTTACAACTACAATGTTACTCCTCCCAGTTGAACCTGTTTAGGCAACGGAAAAAAGGAGGACAGAAGAAAATGGGAAAGAGGGACCCTAAATTAGTGATTTATACAAAGCTGAATCAGAGCAACTGGAACTATGTATATGGGAGACAGAGAAAGACAAGCTGAAGGAAAACTCTAAAACCTTTTCTAAGCGTAGCTTCGAGGATTATAGCACCCACAGGAAGCAGCACATGTAGGAAAATCAGATACTTCTTAATCAACTCTTATTCCAAATGTCTAGTCCCAGAGAATGAGAGGTACTTTAAGTCAAAGAACTAATATTTATTTGTGTACAATTGGTTTAGTTACATACAGTGTGTCCATAAAGTCACGGTGCACTTTTGACCGGTCACAGGAAAGCAACAAAAGATGATAGAAATGTGAAATCTGCACCAAATAAAAGGAAAACTCTCCCAGTTTCATACCTATTCAGTGCAGTTCACTGTGGGCTCACACACAGATTTTTTAGGGCTCCTTAGGTAGCTATCCCATATAGCCTTGGCACTGACTGATGGCCTACCAGACAAGGTTTCTCCACCAAACTGCCAGTTTCCTTCAACTGCTTATCCCACTGAGTAATGTTATTCCTATATGGTGGCGCTTCGTTATAAATGCGCCGATATTCACGTTGCACTTTGGTCATGGATTTGAATTTAGAGAGCCACAGAACACACTGACCTTTCCTCTGTACCGTCCACATCTCGACTGCCATGGCCGTGGGCTGCTCCGCTGTATACACGGTGTTACGTCATCATCTGCGCATGTGCACATACTGCCACATCATCCTACAGAAACTGGGAAGGTTTTCCTTTTATTTGGTGCAGATTTCACATTTCTATCGTCTTTTGTTGCTTTTCTGTGACCAGTCAAAAGTGCACCATGACTTTATGGACACACTGTATATTGGTCTTTTCAGTCACCTATGTACCTAAATAGTTATTGACAATTATTTTTAGTAAAAATTCTCCAACTTTTCATTCCTTATTATTCTATGTACCAGGTACTTTTTTCAACTAGTTATCCTTGAGGACTCAATAGGAAGTTGCGTTTGTTTGAAATTAGATAGTAGATGTTTTAACATGTTCTTGTTTAGGCTTTGGTTTGATAAGAGGATATCAATCTAATTAATGTGTCTGCCATTAATTTTTTTAAAAAGCTGTTTGAGAATATAACTTTAAACTGCCTTTTCACATAGTACTTACCAAAAATTCATTTAAAAATAATTTTGAAGATTTTCTAATTCAAAATTAGAAAAAATATGCAACCCAATTTCTACAAATACTCTTAAATTTATCCTTAGATTTAGTCAGATATAGCTGGCCAACATTATTTTGTGTCTCCTTCACTACCCCAGAAAACACACCTTCATATACTTGCTTTTCCCAATGGTTCCTTGCAGATATAGCATTGCTTATATTGAGGGATATTATAAGAAACAGCTTTATAAGACTTGTTATAGTAATTACTGTGGGAATATTTTTAGGGATATTTACTATATCATATTGTATCTTCTACATGAGGACCCAAGAAGCACATTTAAGTTATAACACCAGGAAGATCTCTGCTCCTTTCAAACGACTAGTTTGTTTCTGTCTTACAGATGTCATAAACCATTCCATTAGTGTATCTATTTCATGTGCTGATTTCTAGGAACCCTCAAGCCAACTTTGTAGCCTATCTCTAGGTAGTCCTTGTACCTTATGGCATGCATTTTGGTGACCAACTTTGGTAAAATCTTTTTTTTTTGTATTTTTCTGAAGTTGGAAACGGGGAGGCAGTCAGACTCCCACATGCGCCCGACTGGGATCCACCCAACATGCCACCAGGGGGCGATGCTCTGTTGCAACCAGAGCCATTCTAGCGCCTGAGGCAGAGGCCATAGAGCCATCCTCAGCCCCCGGGGCAAACTTTGCTCCAGTGGAGCCTTGGCTGCGGGAGGGGAAGAGAGAGACAGAGAGGAAGGAGAGGGGAAGGGGTGGAGAGGCAGATGGGCGCTTCTCCTGTGTGCCCTGGCCGGGAATCGAACCCAGGACTCCCACACACCAGGCCGACGCTCTACCACTGAGCCAACTGGCCAGGGCCTAAAATCTTATTTTATGTGTTCTTATTCCCTCCTTTTATTTGCATTTTGTTATACTGTAAGTATCTTCATAAACTGCCTTCCTTTTATAATGAAGTATAGAAAATATGTAAAAAAAATTAATTTCCTGTTTGTCTATTTATTTAGCACATTCCATGAAAGTTGTTAGTTCTTTCCCCCAGATTTGGAGAGTGCATTTGTGTTAGTCTGACCTAAATGTGACACTCTTGAATTTCACACTAGGGTTTCCTGAGGGGCACCTCAAGGAGAAATGCATTCGTCCACTGGAACAGCCAAAACTCGGGTACAAGGAGACTCATGTGCTATTAATCAGGAGAAATATGCTCTTAAATTAAAGTATTATACTCAGAGAGAACAAGCAGTATTTTCCAATAGAAATCCAAGTTGGAAAGAAGCAAGGGCATGCAATCATTTGCATATGAATCTGCTTTTCACATGTGCACTTATATCTATATCGTTCTAAAATGTGTAACAAGCAGGGACTTATTTATTTAGCCATGGTTAATGATTCTCCCAAGCAGTATCCATGGAACAGTGACTAGCAACTGAAAAAAAAAATTACAAGTAAAATATAATTGTCAACTCATTACACATCAAAATATATAATGATAGCAGTGAACATTTATTGAGTGCTTACTATATAACAAGTACTTATCACATTCCATTTTTTAGAACCACAGTAAGTGTGTACTTTTGTTAAATTCATTTTATAAATGAGAAATGTGAAAGAAAGTCACTGGAGGATTTCAGTAGGAGCTTGACCTGATCTGATTTACATCTGAAGATCTCTCTGACTGCTCTGAAGAGATTGGCAGCCAGTTAGAAGGCTACTGTAATAGTGCATGCTCAACACGGTGGTTAGGACCAGAGAAGTAATAATGGAGGTGCTGAGAGGTGTTAGGTTCAGAGTAGACTTTAATTAGAGTGTGTATGTGTGTGATCACTTTTCTTTCTCAAAGCCTTTTCTTTAGCCTTTCAGTTAGCTAAAGGAAGGTTATCAAATGTCAAATCATCAGAATTTGAAGTTGCCCTGTAATTCTAGTCCATGCTGAGGGTGAAGTCAGGGCCTTTTTCTGATGTTTTGATGCTACCCATCTAGGCTACCTTCCACACAAGGGGTGTGATTTAGTTGCGGGGAGAGTGGGAGAAAAGTGCCACCTTCCTTCTTCTGTTTCCTCTTGGTGAGTGCCACGTCAGTTCTCCTTTGAGCAGATCATCGTACCCACTATGTTGAGGAACACGTGTTAGGGAGCCAAAAATTGGAAGTAAATTAGGATGACAAGACTTCTCAGCTATTTCCTGACTTTTCCCTTCTATATGCCTTTCCTCACTTGATACAGAATTTTTATTTGTCAAGTTAAGAAATTCTAACAGCCTAGAAAGTCTAAGATGAAAATATGAGAATCATTTAAAATTTTTGTCAGCTCTCAAGCCTAAGGAACACATCTCAAATAAATTTATTGTGGGTTACCAAATCTATGTTCCCAAAAACAAAATGTTTCAAAATGCCCAAGCATGATATAGACATTCCAGTCCCACCAAGTTCTATTTCTTACCCTTTTTTTCTTGCCTCATATTTTCTCCCTTTATGATCTCTTCATTGTGGTTTCACTAATATGAGTTTCCCATATGTCTCTCTGCTGTCTGCAAGTAGATTATATGCTTTATGGATTCTCTAATGTGGCATGAGACTGCCAACCATACAATTGGGCGAGCCTGACCAAGATCCAAGTGGGTGGAAAAGTCATAAAGAATTTGTAACTCACTATAAGATTGTAGCTATCTACATTTTAAATGTGTGTGCAATATGATATGCTTTTAGATAATATATAGTATATATAATGTGTTATATTGTGTATATGTCTATGTATTTAAATATGCTTCTGTATATAATACATAATATAATATAGGTAGTTTTATTATGGATACAGTTGTTTTGTATGTTATCCATCTATCACCATCACCCCAATAAATACACACACACACACACACACACACACACTTTAGTGACATTGACTCTATATACTGTATTGCCCCATATGAACAAACAAATGTAACCTCATTAACCTTTAAAAATCTACTGGACCCAGGTCCTTTCAGAGTAAAGTTTTGTTAATCACTGGCAAAGTAAATTAATTTTTTCACCTTTAATTCCATCTCTTTTTTCAAACTGTAGACTCCAAGATCACTTTGAATCAGATGCTAAAGAACCTGACTTGTTCTCAGATTGGGTTATGACGACTGACTTGGTAAAGGAAAGCACAGGAAGCAGAGGTGCCTCTGTGTTTGGAAACTAAGTCAGATCTAAGTGTTCTGAAACTAATTCTACTTCAATTCTGCCTCTAGAACCTGACCAAATTCCAAGATCACTATTTGGTTCAAATCATCCTTATCACCATTCTTTACCTACATTAGAACAAAGTCCCTAATTTCTCCCGTAATCTCCTCATTCACTGTTCATATGCCACAAACCAACCCACCCTAATACACACACAAACTACCCAATTAACTAGAATGATATGAATTGCTAAGGTGACCCTTAAATAAAGTTAGCTTTCTACGTATCTGTAAGGTTGGAGAAGGAGCAACCTCCTACAATTCTAATTTGTGGAGGTTAGACAGGACATTATTGTCCCTATCTTATTCTCCAGATCTTGTAATACCTTCATTAAAAAAAAATGCCTTCATTAAATTGCCTGTGTTTGAGATACCTAGAGTGGTTTCTATTTTCCTGACTGGGCATTGATGGATACAGGTCTAAAGCAGCACCTGAGATGAATGCTACTCCCTGGAGTTAAATTGATATTCAAGGCCTTGGCCGGTGGTTCAGCAGACAGAGCGTCGGCCCAATGTATGGACATCCCAGGTTCAATTCCTGGTCAGGGCACACAGGAGAAACGATCATCTGCTTCTTTCCTCCTTCTCTCTCTCTGCCCCTTCCTTAGCCTATGGCTCAACTGGTTCAAGCATGGCCCCAGGAACTGAGGATAGCTTAGTTGGTGGCTGGTCCAAGTGCATCAGCCTCAAGCACTAAAAATAACTCTGTTCTCAAGCATTGGCCCTAGACGGAGTTGCTGGGTGGGTCCTGGTTGGTATACATGTAGGAATCTGTCTCTCTATCTCCCCTCCTCTCACTCAAAAAGAATTGACATTCAAAGTTTAATTCATTTTTAATTGGTACTTTGTCTTTTGCACTAGTCCTTCTATTGATATTATAGTTCTTTTCTCTGGACAGTTTGTGGCTTAGGTACTTGGTAGCATCTTATTGTCTACTGGTTACTTGGGACAACTTCACCCATAATTGGAGTTGTAGTTCAAGCTGTACAACCTTCTTGAACCCAGATTTCCCAATCCAAACCAACTTAGCCTGTGTGCACAATATAGTGCTTCTTTCCTTCTGAAGCATGACACAGCAGAAGGTGTTCTGAAGTTCGAGATAGAAGACCTAAGTTCATTTGTCAGTTCTATCATTAGTGTACACACTTGGAGAAGATGCTAAATCCATTTGAGCTTGTTCCCATGCCTGTAAAGTGAGAATAATAATAAAACATTCTTTCTAGGATTGTTGTAAAGCTCCAATGACACCAACCATATCGAGAGCTTTGCAAACTAAACAGGACTACACAAAACAATTTATTGTACATTTCTAAGTCATAGTTCACTCTCAGACAGGCTTTCTAGATATGAGTCTCTAACAGTGGCTTAATGATGATCGTGGAAAAGTAGTTAAAAAGTTATTTTGAGCCAGCGGTTGCACAGTGGATAGAGCATCATCAACCTGGGACACTGAGGTCCCAGATTCAAAACTCTGAAGTCGCCGGCTTGAGTACAGGCTCACCAGCTTGAGTGTAGGATCATCGGCTTGAGTATGGGATCAATGACATGATCCCAAGTTTGCTGGGGGTCACTGGCCCGGCTGGAGCCCCCTGATCAAGACATGTATGAGAAGCAATCAGTGAACAACTAAAATGACATAAGTATGTGTTGATGCTTCTCATCTCTCTCTTCCTCTTTCTCTCTCTCTCTCTCTCTCTCTCTCTAGAAAATAGAAAAAGTTATTTTGAGATAGATAGGACCTTCTTCAGTTTCTTTTCTCAAAATCACAAGTGTAGGCCCTGGCCGGTTGGCTCGGTGGTAGAGCATCGGCCTGGCGTGCAGGAGTCCCGGGTTCTATTCCCGGCCAGGGCACACAGGAGAAGCGCCCATCTGCTTCTCCACCCCTCCCCCTCTCCTTCCTCTCTGTCTCTCTCTTCCCCTCCCACAGCCAAGGATCCATTGGAGCAAAGTTGGCCCGGGTGCTGGGGATGGCTCTATGGCCTCTGCCTCAGGCGCTAGAATGGTTCTGGTTGCAACTGAGCAACGCCCCAGATGGGCAGATCATCGCCCCCTGGTGGGCATGCTGGGTGGATCCTGGTCGGGCGCATGTGGGAGTCTGTCTGACTGCCTCCCCGTTTCCAACTTCAGAAAATTTAAAAAAAAATCACAAGTGTAGGAAACCATATTTATTCCACTACTATGAATTAAATCTAGTGGCACACTGGTAAATGTTTAGCAACTGGCTCTCCAAGGAAAAGAGGAGAGCTATAATTTGTAGAATTCACTAATTTCTACAGTGTAAATATTCTTGCCATGGCTAATTTCAAACTACCAAAGTAATATCAACCATCATACAAAATTCTTCAGTATTTAACAATTGGTTGCACAGCCCATAACTGTTTCACTCTGCCTTATTACCATACTAACAATATTTCTTGGTGTTAATATAGGTCCTAGAAAAAAATTCTGTGTATTAATGTTGACCAAGGTTAGTTTTTTTCCTTTACTATTTATCAGTTAAAGATCATAAAATGCCCTTTTCTATAATAATATCCTTTTGGCTATCAAAAAATTCTGAAAATAAAGTCCTCCTTTTTATTTCTTATTAGTGCAATTGTTCTCTGATGCTGAAGATACTATTTAATTTCAATTTAATTGAATCTCAAGAGTTTAAAGGCCGTGGAGTACATTTTGGAAAGATTAATAGCTAATACAATGACTGTTAAAAGTCAAAAAAGTAATAGATCTTACGATGCCTAAAATAATCAGTATCAACTATAAAGTACGTATCTAATATTAATCTGTATTTTTAAAATACTAACTAAGGTCTCTATACATTGAATCGTGGATCATCCTTTTGCATTTGCTTTGCCTTTCATGGGTTGGTGATTCTCTTATGGTTGACGTTATAACACAATGATCACCATGGAGAGATTGTGTTGGCAACACGCCCACTGCTCCAACTGCGCACATGCTTCTGAGAATTGATCTGGTTTCTACTGACTGTTGGAGGTGGGAGTGCCAGGGGAATTCTGACTGACTCAGACCATTTCCTAATTGTAGGCCAATTTCAGGCGTGTAATTTCTGGTCTGCTTGCGGGTTTGAATGAACTCCATTGCATTCTTATATATATATTAATTTATTATCGTTGCTGTTGTTTTAGGATCCTTACTGCCACCCTAGACCTACTTTACATTGGCCTTAAGCCCTTAAATAAGTTTCTATAGACTAGGGATGAACAAGATCAGAACCTCAGAGCTAATTCCAAATGGAATTCATATTACCACATCATGGGAAAAACCATATTGGCATGCCCAGCTTTTGGCATACTGTTAGGCATAAGTTTATTTGTGGTCTCAGCAGTTCTATATATTTCTCATCTGGTAGAAAATAAAATGATAGCACAGACTGACATTTTAGTCTATCCCCTTTCAGCTCTCTTCTAGTTCATACTAAGGTGAACAACAGAAGATAATGTATATCAGAAGTTTATGTCTGAAAGTCGCTTATAAGAAGATTCTTGAAAATGTGCTGAAAGGGTCATTGAACAGGTGATATTTTGTATATGTCTGAATGATTTATGGTACACATTTCTCAACGAATGGCCTTAATTATTATGAAAAGGATAAAGTTGGCAGTATAGATAACAATGTCTCAATGGATTACATCATGACTCATTCAGTTCAAAAATGGAAAATAGCTCTAGTATATGGCTATGCTCTTCTTATACTTTTATTTAAAAATGTATTTTCTTTAGGCTACAACATTTGAATGCAATAAGAGATTATTCATTGTAACTTAAAAATACTTAGAAGAACTTGATATATACAGGAATTTTCCCCTCCAAAACACCTCGAAACAATGCCAGTCACTGACGTTAGAAATAATATCAGCCAATTTCCAAATATTACATTTAATCTCTGTCAGAAGCACCAAAGAGCATTGTTGGAAGAGTGTGAACTCCCTTAATGCTAACGTGTGGTGATGAATATCCTAATTACCTAGGGGAATCCCTGTGGATGGCTCAGCTATATGAAATTATCTCAAATTATTTTATTCTGGCCATGCTTTCCAGCTCCTGAAATTAGACCAATAAGGTCCATACATTTGCAATCACCTTCCTTCTAATTGTCTTAAATTTATTCAAGTTTCAAGGTATAATGATGACTTTCACTTCTAATTGAAATAGAGATCCCTGTTCACTATTCCCAGTTTACCTCAGTTAATAACATTTTGCTAAATAATAGTGTATTATTACAACAAGGAAATTGACATTAATAAAACCCACCAGCTTTATTCAGATGTTTCCAGTTTTACTAGTATACGTGTGTGTGTGTGTGTGTGTGTGTGTGTGTGTGTGTGTGTAGGAAGTTCTATACAATATTATCACTTCTGTAGGTTCATATATCCATCACATTTGATACTGAACACTACTAGGATTCCCCCCTTTATTGTTTTTTATAAAAATTACCCCTTTATCACCACACTCACCTCCCTCCCACTTTTCCCTTCAAAACTATCCTCTTAACCTGAACTATTAATCAGTCCTCTACTTCTAAAGTTTTGCTATTTCAAAAGTGTTGAATAAATGAAATCATACAGTATGTAACCCTTTGGGATTGACCTTTTTTGCTCAACGTAGTTTCTGATACTTCATCCAAGTTGTTACATATATCAATAATTTATTGGGGTTTTTTAATTACTAAGTAGGATTTCATGCTATATATTTACCACAGTTTGTTTAACCACTCACCTACTAAAAGACATCTGGGCTGACTCCAGTTTTCAATTATGAATAAAGCTGCTGTGAACATTTAAGTACAGGTTTTTATGTAAACATCAGTTTTTATTTTTCTGGGATAAATGCCCAGAAATGCAATTGCTAGGTCATATGGTAGTTAGGTGTTTAATTTTTTAAAAAACTGTTGTTTAGAGCGGCTGAACCATTTTACATTTCTGTCGGCAATGTGTAAGTGATCCGGTTTCTCCACATCCTCACCAGCATTTGATGTCGTCACTATTTTTTACATTAGCCATTCTGATAGATACGTGGTAATATCTTTTTTATTTTAATTTGTATTTCTGTAAAAGTTAATGATTTTGAACTTATTTTCATGTGATTATTTACCACCCTATTCTCTTTAGTGAAATATCTGTTCATGTCTTTTGTCTACTTCTTCCTGAATTGTTTGTTTGTTTTTTTAATATTGACTTTTGAGAGTTCTCTCTCTATATATTTTAGATATCAGTCCTTCATCAGTTATACGGTTTGCAAATATTTTCTCCAAGTCTCTACATTGTCTTTTTATTTTTTTAACAGGGTCTTTCTCTGAGCAAATTTAAAAATTTTGATGAAGCCCAATTTATCCATTATTCTTGTATGGAAAGTACTTTGATGTCAAGTGTAAGAGGTTTATACGTAGTTTAAAATCCCAGAGATTTTCTCCTGATTTTTTTAAAGCTGTGATTCATTTTGAGTTAATTTTTGTGTAGCTATGAGGTTTTTTAGTTCGTTTGTTTCTTGCTTATCCATTGGCTTCGGCACTATTTGTTGAAAAGTCTGCCATTTTTGCTTTGAACAAGTCTTGCCCTGTTGTCAAAAATCAGTTGAGCATATTTGTCTGACTCTATTTTGGGGGGCTTTCTATTCCATCAACTGACATGTGTATTTCTCTACCAGTACCATTATTAATTGTTATTACTATGGCTATAAAATAAGCCTTAATCTTAGGTAGAGTAATTCTTCCTACTTTATTCTTTTTTTTGTCATGATTTTTTAAGCTATTCTAAAGCCTGTGAATTTCCATATATATATCTTAAAATAAGCTTGCCTATGTCTACAGAAATCCTTCCTGAAATTTTGATAGCAATTGGATTAAATCTATAGATGAATTTGAAGAGAATTGGCATTTTTATTCAATTGAGTCTTCCAATCTATGAATATAAAATGTCTCTTCATTTAGTTAGATCTTCTTTGATTCTCTTCATCAGCATTTTATAATTTTCAAAATATGGATTTATGTACATTTTTTTCTCAAGTGTATATCTGACTGTTTAATTTTCTTTGGAGCCACTGTAAATGGTATTGTGTTTTTAATTGTGATTTCTGCATGTTCATTGTTAGTATATAGAAATGTGTTTAAATTTTATGTGTTGATCCTATATCTAGTGGTTTTGTTGAACTCCCTTACTACTAGGAGTTTGTGGGGATTTACTTTGTAGATTTCTTGGTATTTTCTGTGTAGAAAATCATGTCATTTGCCCTTAAAGATGGTTTCGTTTTTTCCTTTCCAAACTGTATGCCTGTTATTTCATTTTCTTGCTTTATCTCAGTGGTTAGAACTTCTAGTCCTATGTTGATTAAGATGGTGAAAGTAGACACCTTTACCTTGATCTTAGTCTTCCATTATTAAGTAGACTATTGCAGTTTTTTTTTAATACTCTTTATCAAGTTGCTAATTACATGCTATTCCTAATTTGCTGAAAGTTATGATCATGAACAGGTATTGGATTTTGCAGCCAAATGCTTTCTCTGTATCAGTTGATATGACATTATGGTTTTTCTTCTTTAGCTTGGTGATATAGTAGATTGCACTGATTGATTTTTTAAAAAAATATTTAACCAGCCTTACATATAAAATAAATCCTATTTTGTTATGGTCCATAATTTTTAACATATTGTTGAAATCGGTTTTTTAATATTGTGTGGAGAATTTTTGCATCTATGGTCTTGAGAAATTTTGGCCTGTACATTTGTTGTTTTTTTAGTGCTGTTTTGTTTGGTTTTAGTGTCAGGAAAATATTAGCATCATGAAGTAAGTTGGAAAGCATCCTCTCTTCTTCTATTATCTGGAAGAGATTATATAAAATTGGTATTAATTCATCTTTAAAAGAAATACCATTACTAGTCCTGCCCACCCCTACTTCTACCTGCAACCCTGGTGTTTCTGGGTGAGGAAGGAGAGTTTGGGGCCTGTGGAGACAAAGAGGCTTTCCAGATCAAGCTACTAGTCTCTCTTGGCAGCTCTGCCTTCCTACTCAATGGAAAAGAGGAGTCTTAGTCTCAGCAGAAATGGAGAGCTCTCAATCCATTCCTCTTGTTAGTGGTGTCGGGCTCACCTGATATTGTCAGAAGGACCTCAGTGTGATTCTAAGAAGGAATGAGCCTACTTAGGCTGCCTTCTATTGCTAGGTTGAAAGTCAAGAAACTCTGGGTCTGGGTGCCTTTTCTCTGTGTGGCAGGGGTACTTGAGACAACCTAAGATTGTGTTGTTCCTACAGGCCTGGGCTACCGAACCACCTTGCATTCTTTTAACCATATTTCACATTTCTCTTTCAGTTGTCTTTTGCACCATATTCAGTGTTTATAGTTGTACTTAGCAAGAAAAAGTGGGAAGAAAAACACCATCTTGTCCTATTTGGGGGTGACCTTCACTTTTAATCATAGATGCACAAGGACTGACTCAGTTCCAAAAGTTCTTGAATTGAATTCTGCATAAGTGGACAAGGATTTAATATGAAGATGAGGAAGAAGAGAAGACAGAATCATTCATCATTAAAATTTACTTCAAGCCGATATGGTACAAATGGACAAAGAGGGAAAAAATCAAATCAACAACATGCAACAGGGAACAAAGCTCTTTTCTTTGTAATGGCTGTCTAGCACTTGTCTTTCTTGCTTTATATTTTTAATGTAAAGCAAAGTGATTTTTAAAAATATTTAATATTGTATTATATGAATTGTGAAAATTGTGGAACTTGGAGAGCAACTAGAGTTTAGTCATATGGTTAATTCAAAAATAACTTTAGCTCAAACAGAACATTTTATTCTCCATTAGCCATAGATTAAATGGGACACCAGGGTAGTGATTAACAGTA
Source organism: Saccopteryx leptura (assembly GCF_036850995.1). Classification (NCBI taxonomy): domain Eukaryota; kingdom Metazoa; phylum Chordata; class Mammalia; order Chiroptera; family Emballonuridae; genus Saccopteryx; species Saccopteryx leptura. Next base: position 181,519,625 of record NC_089506.1, on the reverse strand, counting down.
CCATGTTTATGCATTATCTTACTACCTCATCTTCCTTCTTTTCTTTTTAATCATAACTTATAAAAAAGCCATATTACTTCCTTCACAAGCATTACATGGACATTTTTTCCTGCCTTGAAGAGATACTCAGCCTAGAGTAGATGGCATTGAAGTAATAGGAAAAGTTAGACGTCGCTCGTGTCCTATGCTTGTTATTTTTGAAACCAGCCCAGTTACTACATCAATGAAATTTTTTAAATTCCTGATTAGTGCATTCTGACTTACTTCTGAGGATGATCCACCCACTTTAAAAAAGGTGTTCACATTTGCAAAATGACATGGAAGAGGGAAATTATTAAGATCAATTTTACAAAGTTATGCTTTGAAAATAATTATAATGATACCCAATTCAGTGTGATGCTAGCATCAGAAGCACTTTAGATATAATCATAACAATATACCAGGTAATAGTCCCAGAACTACTAAGGAGAAAATCTAAATCATTATAAAAGTCAACTGAGTTTTAAGTAATATTTACTGCTGAGTTTTACTACTCTTGAGAAAATGCTCATAATTAGCAACTGTATTTTGACTTTTAAAATAGCACTCTCCCACTCAGCAGTAGTAGAAGTTCAACTGTAAATCTTGAAAAAACAAAAAAACCTTTGTGTTAGGAAAGATCTTTAGGTTCTTTAGAACTGTATGAAATTTACTTAAATGGGACATGTTAGAGATTGTGTTGTACTTTTCAGTTTACTTTTTGAATCACAAAAGAATGTTTATATTTCCAAATGATATCAGGAGGAGCCCTAACAGTGACTGGAATTTGTGAAGAAGTGAAAATCACAGCTAAAACCTATCTAACATTAATTATTTGCTATTGTATTTTTTCTTTTTCTATATAAAATTTTTTTTATTGATATGAGAGATAGAAAGAGGGGGTTGAGAGAGAGAGAGAGATGCATCAACTCATTGTTTCACTTAGTTCCATCTGATTGTGTATTCATTGATTTCTTCTCATATGTGCTCTGACCAGGATTGAACCCATGAACTCTGGTGCCCCAGGGATGACACTTTATCCTCTTATCTACCTGGCCAGGGCCTGTCGGTTTCTTAAAAAAATGATTGGATTGCTTTATTTCTCATAGTCAATGTTAATATAAATATATTAAGGTAACCTATCATAGTTAATATTTCTATATTCATTAATTAACTTTCTAAATTGTAGGTAACCTAACTTTCTATTCCAGATGAAAGAACCCCATTTCTGCTTGCTTATACTTTTCTAGTGACAATGAAAACATTATTGAGAGACTGGTATACACCAGTTAGCAGTCTGTGAACTTCTTGAGAGCAGGGATCTAGTCTTATTTATCTACATAACCCTAGAACTTGGTACCCTGTCTTGTACATAATGGCATAAGGGATGTTCATCATATATTTGTTGAATTAATTTTCAAGGCACTAATGGAGAAATATTTATGTACTAAGCCATTACCCTCACAAAACTTATAAGAGATTCATGGATTTGTTAGCAATCTTTTGGTGTCAAATAACAGGAAATATAAATCGAAACCAAGGTCAAGTAAAAAAATGAATCTATTGGCTTGTATAGCTAGAAAGTTCAGCAGTAGGTGAGGTTTCAGTTACAATTTCAATAGTGCTCTGGCTGAATTTCTCTGCAGTTTGCTCAGCTTTGCCCTCTTTCATGTGTCAAATCCTTTGTCAACTGATTTCCTTCATGGTAGTATAATGACTACAGTCATTCCAAGACTTGCATCAGCACGTCACGCACACATAAGGATAGAGAGTGTCTGTTATAGCAGATGTCTTAGAAGACTCAGCACATATTTCAGAAGAACCCACCTTCCCAATCTAAATGTCTCTACATACAGTTTTAGCCTAAACTGAATCAATGATTGGCTTGCATCTATCAAAGCCATCTCTTAGAGTTAGAATTGGGTTTGATCCTTGCTGAACTGCCACTGGCTGGGTAATATGGTATTTTCTTAGGAAAGGTAAAAAGAGAACTGAATCACTAGACATATGGTAGCTCCAGTTAGTCGCAGAGTGTAAGTAAATCTCCTAAGGTGGAGAGTGGTGTCAAACCAGATTCTAACCCTACAGCTTATGTTCTTCCCACTTTCAATTGTATCAAATGTTCAGAGAAACTACCAGATAATATAAAACTTCATTTTGTCCTAATTTAAGAAACTAAAATTAAAATTGCAGTATCTGAGGGGGAAAATGAGATTTAAACAAAATGTTTTCCCCTCCCCCAACATTCACCATCCTTACTTCACCTTCCCTAACACATGAGAATCCCTCCATCTTTCCAACCCCAGCCAAGTGCTCTCATACTTCCAGGGCAGTGGTCCATGCTCCAAAATTATCTCCCTCTCTTAATTCCCATTGCATTTCTATTCCTTTAGGTGTTAGGTAAAACAATTCAATATCAATAAGAACATAATATATTACCACTTCCAAGGATGTTTGCAACTTCCAGCATGACTCTTGTTAGGCACAACCTCTCATATTCCTTGCCCCTAAGGATCTCTCCAGGAGGAATTTCGGGGGGGGGGGGGGGGGGAGAATACCAAAAGGTGGGTGAGAATTTTGTTGCAAACAAACCTTCCCAGAAACCCTGGGATCAAACTCTGAAAGTGGTTGTTCCCATAGCCTCCATGAATGAGTTTCCTGGCATGCCAAATTGTCTTTTTCCTAAGATTCTTGTCTTTTTTCCTAGAGTCTTATCTTTCTTCTAGAGCAGGGGTCTCAAACTCGCGGCCCGCGGGCCACATGCGGCCCGCCGAACAATTTTGTGCGGCCCGCAGACTAATCCACAAAGTTCAAAATATTTTGGATAAAATTAAGTAAGCCTAGGGGCCTACTTGTATTTTTCATTTCTCTAGCATCCTTGCTAGATATTAGCTTAGTTAACAGCAGTTGTGATGCGAACTACAGTTTCTGGTCGTTTTGTGACACTGAGTAAACTGCATGTACGATTGTGCTTGTTGTACTGATTTTTTTTTGTTTTCAACTGCAGTGAGAAAAGTGTTGCGTAACAGTTGCCTTTTGTAGACCTAGTGCGGCCTGCCGAACGGCTGTGATCTTGCTCTGCGGCCCACATGCTGAGTTGAGTTTGAGACCCCTGTTCTAGAGTATTCCCATCAGATAATCTTTCTCTTGTCCCAGCCCATATATTTTCAAACACTTATTTAGAAAAACACTTATATTTTAAAGTTGTTATTTGATTGGTATTTTTTTTCTGTGATGGCTGTTTCATGTTTAGATTGTTCTTTTCTCTGCTACATTTAACTTAAAAGTAATGATCCTCACTTAAAAATGACTCCTAGATTCAAATTTCTTTCAAATGTGATTTCATCCTCGCCACCTCCCCCAAACAAGTAGGTTTCGCTTTAAGGCCTTTGAACACACAAGAACTGATAACAGAAGACAGACTAAAGGCACACACTATGCCTAAAAAGGCTAGAAAGTCATCTTTTTAAAAAAGATTTTATTTACTCATTTTAAAGAGAAGAGAGAGAGAGAAGGGGGGAGGAGCTAGAAGCATCAGCTCCCATTTGTGCCTTGACCAGGCAAGCCCAGGGTTTCTAACAGGCGACCTCATTGTTCCAGGTCGACGCTGTATCCACTGCACCACCGTAGGTCAGGCGAAATTCATCTTTTTTAAGAATGATAAATTTAGACCTCTGCTGGTTAGCTTAGTCAGTTAGAGCATCCTCCCAAAAAAACAAGGTTACGGGTTTGATCCTGTCAGGGCACACACAGGAAGCAATTAATGAATGCACAGCTAAATGGAACAACAAATGCTTTCCTTCCCCCTCCTCTCTCTCTCTACCTCTCTCTTAAAAAATAAGAAAAGAAAAATGGTTAATTTTGGAATTTATTCATCAACATGTCAGTTCGCTACTTCTTAGTCATATATAACCAACCCCAGTTGATTGAATTTTAAAATCAGGAAACTGGAATGGAGTTGAGTTAGTAAAGTCCAAATAACATTACAGAAAAAAAGTGACAGTACCTCAAACTGCCAACATGTGACTGGCCAGATCTAGTTTGAGCTGGTGAGAGTTGGACAAAGGAGTGTTTCAGACTCTTAAAATGAGCCAGAATTAGACCATGCGTTCTAGGTTACTGATCCTTGTTTAATGCATGTGGGCAGAGAGAAGTCTGTTTGCAATTGTTTTATGCTCATAAGCTTTACCACTGTTTTCTCCTGCGTTGTAATCACAAACGTGTTTGCCTCTTAGCTGCCTGCTTGTAGGACATCCCTTCCCGCCCACTACCCACACATAGAAATAGGCTCTTTCAATATTCTGAGCTGTTCAGCCACTGCAGAAGCAACCCACACACAGTAACTGTTAAAGTAGTTATTATGTCCTCCTCAGAATCTATGTTAAATTCTGTTGTTTTTCTTAATCCAATGCAACATTCTACATATTTATAGACTTTTTCCTAAGATGAATTTTAAAAGACCCGTAATGATCTTTGCAAAACAACATCACAATTGTTAAAATTTTGAGTAATTTTTTTTATCACCAGCAGAATGGAGTTTCTATTAAGGAAGAAAAACAGTACTATAAAAAACAGGGAATTTCAGATGTGGGTGGCAATTCACTTGGACACATCCATTTAAACTGAATTAACTAGCTTATGGGTGTGAGTCTGTCTGCCAACATTTATAAGGCATTCTCTACATTCATAATGTGATAGCTAACACACTGTGGGGGTGGGGGATAGAGGAGCATGGGGTGCAGATGGGGGTGGAAAGGACATTCGTGTTCCCATTAAGAGCTCCTGCTCACTGTTTCAGGCTGAACATAAAGTACTCTCCCTGCCCACTCGAGAACAGACGAGGCCAACCTGAAACAGAATCAGAATTGGGGAGCAGATAGTGTTGGAATAATTAGACAGAATTTTGAAATACAGGCCAAGGGCTTTTATTCATACAAAAAGGCAATTTGACACCATTGTACATTTCCATGAATCATGTGTGTAAATTTGATTATTGGTTCTTTTTATTTATTTATTTATTTATTATTATTATTATTTTAGAGAAAGAGGAGTGAGAGAGAGAGACAGAGAGAGAGAGAAGGGGGAGGAGCAGGAAGCATCAACTCCCATATGTGCCTTGACCAGGCAAGCCCAAGGTTTTGAACCAGCGACCTCAGTGTTCCAGGTCGACGCTTTATCCTGCTGCGCCACCACAGGTCAGGCCTATTGGTTCTTTTTAAATAACAAAGCAGCAATCTTAGAGCTAGTTTATTTGCACATGTAATACTTAAATGCTATTTTTAGATCTAACTCATCTTAAGAAGTGCTATGGCTGAACCCAGCCTCTGTACCTGTCGTGAACTATTGTATACTGAACACCTACTGAGGGTCAGTCAGGTGCTGAGTACAGGGAGACAACCGAGATAAGCCAAGCCAAGAAGGCCCCTAGATTTGAGGCGCTCTATCTAGAATGAAGGGAGCCATTTAAACCAAATAATAAACATTTAGCATATAAATTCTATATATATATACTCAACGAAGGACTGACCCACAAAGAACATTACTTAATAAGCTGGTGTAAACACTGGTGTTAAGACTGGAGGGATGTTTAAATAGGATCAGTGTTTAAGTGGTCGGGTTATGCATGAATAACTTCCTGTTATGATACCTTTAGTTCCTTATGTAACCTTGTGACTTAGGGGTGTGGATAATGAATCCTCAAACAGTGTGGCCCTCTGTATCTTTCTTCCAGTAGTCAGGACCCTTAGGTCCCTACTAGACCCAGCTTTAAGACTAATCTTGTATTCTATCTAAAGGGATTTAACAATCTCTGGTTCAACCACCAGTGAACAGCCTACCTCAGAAAAAGTGGGCTTAAATTAAGCATGTCGGTTCCAGCCAAGATGAGCAGGCATAAGAGGAGGGGCAGAGTGCAAGACATTCACTGAAAGCATTCAGATAAAGGGAGTACATTTCTATTGATGAAGTGCTAATTATCTTGTCATTTAGTTTAAACATCTGAGGTTTAAATCAAGGTTCAGAGGCTGCAGTATCCTTTTTTAAGATCACAGAGGCATATTAAAGCTGAGATCCTAACACAGTTACCTTGACTTCAATGATGGGATGGGCCCATTCTAACCTGTCAGGCAGAGAGTTACTTTAAGAAAGAATGGTATTGCCCTGGCCAGATAGCTCAGTTGGTTAGAGCATCATCCCAAAGCACAAAAGTTGCTGGTTTGATTCCCAGTCAGGGCACATACAGGAAAAGATTGATGTTCTGTCTCTCTCTCTCTCCCTTCTTCTCTCTCTAAAATCAATAAAGTAAACATTTAAAAATGTTTTTAAAGGAGAGAATGATATTGTATCTTATTTCTTAAGCCAAGTGACGTTTACATTAGAGACATTATTTGGTGTCTCTTTTAGATAGATGATAAATAGATAGATAGATATAAAATCATTAGGATATGGTATCTATTTAATATTTACTAAACTTAATTTAAAGGGTAGAATTAAACTGAAATATTTGATTAGCCAAAACTGTATAACAAAGGGTTTCTGAATTAAGAAAAGAGAAAGAAAGTTTGGCACACAGTCAGTTGGCATCAGCAGGATCCCACCAGGAACATCAAAAATGTTTTGATAAAAGTAGCACCACTGGAAAATCAAGAAGCAATCAGAGAAAGAGCCCTGGGGGGCGGGGGGAGTCTGATGGTAGGGAACAGGGAGCCAGGCATCCACTGGAAGTGAAGGAAAGCATCCAAGCTTATGGTGGAGATAAGAAACTAGCAAGAAGCAGAGCAAGACTGCAATCCTACGAGATCCGGGAAATAAGATGAGGTCATGATCACTAGAACGGGTGTCTCAGAAACAAGGCAGAGCCTATGATAGAACTAAATCATAAGGCATAAACTAACCAAAGGACAAGCTCCTCAAAGCACAGTCTTCTCAAAGCTGAAGTAGAGTTTTAAAATCCTTTCTTCAGAGGAGCATATAATGAAAATGGTGGGGAAGAGTTGAGGATTGTGTCAGTAGGGCAATGGAGGAGGAGGGTAGTGTTCAGAATATAGTGCTACAGTAAGAGGAAAGTACTGGGAAAATAAATGTGTTAAGCCCTAAAATGTTAGGGTAAGAAAAATACTGCCTATAGGAGATATCTGTTATTTTTTCTGCCCTCTGATAATAGCTTCCTAGTTTCCCTTTGAGACCTCTGCCAATATTCCATGAATAAAGCCATAACACTACACCCATCAAAGAGTCTTGCCCACCTAAGGTCCAGGACCCTAACTAGGTAAATTGGGCTCTCCTCCTCTTTCTCATAATTTGAAAATCAAAGGAAAGAAGGGATGGAAAATAATTGATGTTGTTTCATTTCTTAGTCTGGAGGCCATGTCTGTAGGGTCATTTAGTTTAGCAGCATCTGTTACCAACCTCAGATCTACCACAAAGACAGCATAACAGGTCTTTCTTAGTTATAGTTTTGACATTTGATTATTAACATGAGTTCTAATGTCTGTAGTCTAGATTACCAAAGCTGTTCTAGTTCCAGTTCAGAAGTTTGTGCCTTCAGTGTTTACCAGATTCTGGAAGCATCCATATCTTTGCACTGGATGACTTCTTTCATTTAAATTAGTTAAGCTCATTTCTGTTGCCTGCAGCCAAAGTATCATAAATGATTCAGTATCAAAAGTGACAGCAAGATTCCAGTTCTTTTCAGAATCAGACTTCCCAAAGGTAGAGCCAGGATCAATGTCCCTGAGTCTGCAGTTTGGAAAGCCCCAAAGAGCTGCCCTCTATCTGCCCAATCACATTTCACCAGGAACTTACCAAGCCAGGCAGAATGTTCCCACTCCGCTTCCTGACAGGTAATGAGTACATTTTCCTAAGCCCCAAAATGCTTAAAGCATGACCTAGTTCTCTGAGATTTCTCAAAAGTTTTAAACATTTCTGAATTAATAGGTTTGTGACATATTTTCTTTCATGCTCAAAGTTTGAAGAAGAAAAAATGTCAGGTCTAAAATAAGTGCATTATCATCCCAGCAATGTATTTTTTTAATAAACTGAAATTGAGTGAAAATTATTGTGTGTAGGTAAATATATATCTTTTACCTTAAATTAGATGAGGCTAAACAGGATCAATTTATTATAAATGTAACCAAGATAATGACACTTTTCTTATTAAGAAGCTAAAGAAGGAAATAATCCTTTTATGTCCACGATGAAAGATTTAAAAAAAAAAAAAAAAAAAGCACACTATTTAAGAATTTACAAACTTTTATGAACATGATCATTTTTTCTAGATCTTTGATTTGATAACAACATTTTCATTATAAAAACTCAGAAAGCCATAAATGGGGAAGATAGAACGATGAGCTTTAAACTACAAAGAGGTAACTAAAGTTATTCATAATCATTTTCACTGGCAATCAATATGGTATTGATTTTCTATTCTTACTACTCTGGCAGTAATGTCCTTGGCTTGAAACTCGACCTATGCTAGGAAATATTAGCAAATAAAGCTATTCCAACTCAAGGAAATGGAAAGAGAAAAGAAGACGGCAAAAGCCTGGATACACTTCAGAGATGAAAAATAACTGTCCACTGTCAGTTAATTCTGCTGGTCAGACGATGGTGCCAAGGTGACCCTGGTTGAGAGGAGGCCCAGTGAGAAATTCCAGATCTCACTGTGCTCTACAGCTAAAGACTACGCCAGTGTCTTAACCAGTCAGGAGCATCCTTAGTCACAAGGAGAAGTGGCCAAGAGTGTCCTGATCTAGATGAATTCGCCTTACCTCTGCTACAACATCTACTCAGAGTGCATGCCCCGTTCACCATGAGTTAATGGCATTATCTGAGTACATGATAAAAAGCAGAAGCTCATTCAAATTTAAAAGGAATTGATCAAATTGAAAAAATTTAAAACTACCATGCATTAAGGCACAAACCATTAAAGAAGCCCTGGGGAAATCATTCCAGAAGTGGAGCACAGTACTTACAAAACTGAACATTTTGCAGCCTATGTTGAGTAATTCAATGATAAAGATCAGAGCCCGAATTTTCTACTGGGAAAGCTGGATTCAAAATAAAGAAACATCAAACCACAGTTTTACTTGATAAGTGCAATTTCAGTAGTTTTCAGCAATACTATAAAAATGACTTTCAAAGGACAAATTTTTCCTGATCTTATATATTGTTTTTATCACATTAATCAAACCCAAGAGTCATACACACACAAAAAGTGAATGTAGTAGATGAACTGTGTCTGCCTCTAAACTATAAGTTGTAAGAAATCTGCTTTTAAATATTTCTTTTCTTCAACTTTTTTAAAATATATTTTCTGGGAAACATTTACAGTCTAACAAGCTTTATATACAAAAGAAGACATTTATTTGACATTGGTACTAGCTAGGAAGGTCATTTAAGTAACTATCAAATGACTTTTCAAAATAGTAATGTGAAAAGATTATTTAACTTTCTGCAGTGCAACATCTGAGACATAGGTCAAGTTCATTTACACATAGCAAAATTTCTTATGAAGACACCGGAAATGGGTACCCTTTTTCTTCTTTTTATTAAATGTATTGGGGTGACATTGATTAATAAAATTATATAGGTTTCAAATGTACAATTATATGATACACCATCTGTATATTATATTGTGTGTTTACCACCTAAAGTCAAATCTCCTTCCATCACCTTATATTTGACCCCCTTTACCCTATACTATCCCCCTAACCCTCTTTCTTGTTGCAAATTATAGGAAGTCCCATAATGGGAAGGGCTTGAAATCCAACATGGCATGTAAAGGGTGCAATTCATATTAAAAAAATGAAAAAAGCCAAAGCACCACACCCAAACAGGGATCTACAGTGTCCACATGGCTGGTTCCTTCCATCCCAGCACTTCTTTTCAAGATCTTCCAGACTGGTGACAGAATGATTTCCTAAGATATATCTACATTGATTTCCTTCTGCCAAAGCATGATATCATCTCAACAGCTCTTCTCCTTATACAGCCCACCTCTCTTGCAAGCAGGAAAAAGAAACAAACAAACAAAAAACAACCTAAACTTTATGAGTGTACACATTTTAATTAACGACAATCACTATCATTTTCTAACATTGAGCAATATGTAATTATTCAGATATTTTTCCCATGCTAGTGTTTTTTATAAACTAGTAGAATAATGGAGCTGGAAGTTATCTGATAGTTTACCTAATCCAACTCCTACTGATGAGACAAAATCCTATCCTAGAGCCAGAAGATTAGTTCTGGTTCCCTTCTCCTTCAAAGCATGAGAATGATCACTTCTTCCACATTTGCCCTTCTGTTGGATTACCCTTTACTATACTATCACAGAACCACTCATTTATTCTGAGTAAAAGAGAAAGTTTTCATCTAAATTATACTTTAACAATGCAAATTACACAAATACATTGCCTTGGCTAAAACACCAAATAATTAAGTAGTATGTGCTCATTAATACAGAAAGCAAATGATTACTGTAAAAATTTTTTGAATAGACTACAGCCCATTAGAACTCATGTTAATAATCAAATGTCAACAATATAACTGAGAAAGGCCTGTTATGCTGCCTTTGTGGTAGATCTGAGGTTGGTATCAGATACTGCTAAACTAAATGACCCTACATCACATCATCCACACGCTCCAGAATAAGTAACCTATCAAGTAATAAGTTACCTAATGGGAATCGAGGTAGCCAAACACTTTCTGTTAGATGTTATTTGATACTAAGAACCCTGATTATAAGAAATGGGTAAGGGCCCTGGCCGGTTGGCTCAGCGGTAGAGCGTCGGCCTGGTGTGCAGGGGACCCAGGTTTGATTCCCGGCCAGGGCACATAGGAGAAGCGCCCATTTGCTTCTCCACCCCCCCTCCTTCCTCTCTGTCTCTCTCTTCCCCTCCCACAGCCAAGGCTCCATTGGAGCAAAGATGGCCCAGGCGCTGGGGATGGCTCCTTGGCCTCTGCCCCAGGCGCTAGAGTGGCTCTGGTTGCGGCAGAGCGACCCCCCCCCCCCCCAGGGGCAGAGCATCGCCCCCTGGTGGGCAGAGCGTCGCCCCTGGTGGGCGTGTCGGGTGGATCCCGGTCCAGCGCATGCGGGAGTCTGTCTGACTGTCTCTCCCCGTTTCCAGCTTCAGAAAAATACACACACACACACAAAAAAAAGAAATGGGTAAGATGAGTAAGTATAAGGAAACTTCTGCGAACAGATCCTGATGGAAATGAGAGGATTCTGGGATTGGTTATGTGGTATGCTTAGACTTAAAGACAATAAAATTGAATTAATATTAAGGCATGCTACTCAGGCAGCCTATTCATTCAGATTTAATCAAATTATCATCTAGAATGAAATATCCATTGAAGACAAGACTTTGGGCAACCTCATGACTAATACCTTAACAATATAAAGAGCATGAGAAGAGTAATTAAATATCCAGTTTCTCCTGGAGATTTTATGCCTGTGTCTCATATATATAATTTTTTGAAATGTATATATATAAAAGAGAGAGAGATAAAAACATAAATCTGTTCCTGTATGTGCCCTGACTGGGGATTGAACCAGTAACCTCTTTGCTTCAGGACAATGCTCTAACCACCTTAGCTACCCAGCCAGGGCCCCAGCATAATTTTTATTAGCAGTCTCTTTCCCTCTCTGAAGTGTCCTGGTGTAGACGATAAATCCTGTGTTCAACCTAGGATGAGGAGATTGAGGCAAGTTGGATGGTGTAGTGGCTTCAGATGATTCCAAGCAGCTTGAAGTTTGGGAATGACAACAGATCTACGGCATTGCTTTTAAAAATATAAGCAAACAAACACACAAAACCTCTTGCCTCTTGAAGTTTCTGGGCTAATGGCCAAAAATAAAACTCAGAATTTGATCCAGTGTGTTTTTGAATAATGTCAATTCAATTTACAGCTCCTCCTAGTCTCTTGTGTGAAAATTAAAGCAGTTATTAAAGCAGTTATTAAAGCAGAATGGATCTGAACAGACTGCTAGCTGTCAGAGGTGATGGGGGTTGGGGGGCTGGGTGAAAAAGGTGAAGAGACTAAGCAAAGGAAAAAGCCTCCTAGACACAGACAACAGTATTGTGACTACAAGAGGGAAAGGGGCGGAGAGGTAGAAGAGGGTAAAGGAAGGATAAGTAGTGCTGGAGGAAGACTGGACTCCTGATGGTGAGCACACAGTACGATATACAGGTGATGTGCTATAGAATTAACTATACACCTGAAAACTATATAATTTTATTAATCAATGTCACCCCAATAGATTCAATAAAAAATGAGTGTATTTGTAAGAAGAGGAATAGTATTATTTGGAAGGAATAGAAAGTCTGAACGAGTAATCACTTTTTCCTTTTTGAATAAGGCTAAGCTGCCGTGTTTGAAAACCCTGTAATAAATAGCCTTACCTGAAGAAGGTATCACACAAGAGAAATCTGAGTCCATGTGCCTGACTTCCACTGACCCTGATTGTCTCCTGGCCTGTAATTAGAGTCCCTAGAGAATAACCCACGGAGGTCCTATTTGACTTATATAACATCAGTAGCATCTCTTTAGATTTGGAGAAGTCTGTTTTTAACTACCACACCAGAGTCAGAGCTCTTCGCCTAGTTCTCAGACCTGGGTCCTATACAGACATCCTTAGAGCACTGAGATGAGGCAGGATACGTTTAAGAAAGAATCCCATAATAATTTCACATGTTCTATGATTTTCTGCTTAGCTTTTCACAATGGAATTATTTGTTTACCAGAGTAACTGCACTGGGGGAAGGGAATATTCAAACCGTTCAGGGATTATTGGACATTGGATAGGAGCAAACACTAATTCCAGGGAACGGAGATACACTGTCAATGTGGTTCACTGGTTAGAATGGAGGCTAAATGAGATTAGGTGATAATATAGTCGTGAATCAAATCCAGCTCATAGAGGCCCAGGGGGTTCTTAAATCTATCTAATGGTTATTTTCCTGGTTCCTAAATGCAATATTTATATAGCAAATGACTAAACCCTCACACTGAATTGCTGAACCCTGGAGTACCTACCAGCTTGTATGTTTATCCAGCATAATTATTAATAGTATTTCTTTTCACTATCAAAAGTATACTGCTTTTAATGATAAATTATCTGGTCACTCTCACTTTATGAAAGCAAGGACCAAGGAAAACTCTTAAAACTTTGCCTCCCTGTCAGAAAGTAAATCAAATGCCGTATCATATCCTTGGGAGGAGGTCTGGCAGGGTTTGAGAGAGATATAAAGTTAACAGCAAACTTCAAAGACTTAACAGATGCAGAAGTAGGCTGTTTAGTCTATGCAGAAACCAGCTAGGCCTCCAAAATATTTCATTAAAAAATTCTCATCCAGGCCTGACCTGTGGTGGCGCAGTGGATAAAGCGTCGACCTGGAAATGTTGAGGTCGCAGGTTCAAAACCCTGGGCTTGCCTGGTCAAGGCACATATGGGAATTGATGCTTCCTGCTCCTCCCCCCTTCTCTCTCTTTATATCTCTCTCTTCTCCCTCTCTCTCTCCTTTCTAAAATGAATAAATTAAAAATAAAATAAAATAATAGTTGAAAAAAAATTCTCATCCAGTCGATTTTCATAAACCTAATCTGTTGTTTAAATCATAGTGCCCGATCTAGGCATAATTTCTTTACTGGAGCAAATAGAAAGAGGTTCTGGTTTACAACTCTTGATCTAACACATGCTATTTCAATGAATAGAGAATCTTAGTGCTTATTTTCCCTTGTCAAGAATAGTAGTAATCTTGTCTCAGGTTTACAACAGCTCTTGAATTCTGTGCCATAATTTGGCCCACAGAGTACTTGATTGTTTCACCATTTTGTAGAGCATCATACTAGTTTAATGCATTATTATTCTATGCTGAAAATAACCAGAAATTGAAAATAGCAGTGACTTTAGAAGGGCCTCTCACTTGTCTGAAGCATGTAGGGATATCTTCGCCAATGGGAAGGACAAGTTAATATACCTTGCATCTGATACCATGACAGAAAGAGGCATAAAACTTAATAGGCCTCATTGGATTTTGAAAGTAACATATAACATAGGTGTGCTTCTTTGGCTTGTTTACAAGGTGACCTCAATGATTGCCAGCTTTGAGAGGTACCTGGGATCTGAAAAGGCTAGGCAGCTCAAGTTTTACTGCAGACAGCTCTGCTATTTGGCTTTTATGACATAGTGAAACCAACAGGTCTCGAAGTTTCAATAGCAGATTGGAATGCTCTCTAAACCCTAGGAAAACCCCGATAATCAAATCACTGCACAGGCCATAGCATGTGTGAGCATCAGCACCTTCTCTTTGTCAAGTGAGCATTCTCCCTTTAAGAAAGAGCTCCTGGATTACTATTGGGTCCTGGTAGAGATTCAACACCTGTCCTTAGGACTCCATTTATGCACTTCTGTAATAAATGAGATATTTTTAATAAAGTTAGACATTCCCTGAGACAATGTGCACTTGTTTGATGATCTCACAAAGTGGTCACTTGACACAAATAGAGCCTATGCGTGGACTCAACCATAAGGACTTCCCCTCCCAAGACCGGCCTGCCTACCACCATGGCTCAATGGGCAACTCAGCATTTGCAGTAACCAAACATGAGCCTCCAATGGGGTACCCACCTCCAGGGGTACCAAAAGGTACCAGGTGTCAGGCTGATTACATTTCTTTATGAGGGGGCAGAAAGTACATTGGAAAAACAACTGCTTTTCCTCACTGTCATACATCTACAAGAAGCATAGTCTATATGGACTTAATGAACACTTTATTCACTGCAACTTCTATTTCAAAACACTGCTCTTAATAAGTGTAACTTTTCAGTGAAGTAAGGCAATGTACTGATGCTCATAGGCTCACTGGTTCTATATGTGCCATCACTTGTAAACAATTGGCCTTGTACAATAGTAGAATGCCAAATGAAATGAATATTCAGTTATGTAGCTTAGAAAACAATATCTTGCCAGTCTCACTCTTCAACCTAATGATCCACTTGTTCTTCCTTCTTGGGGCTATGCTGAATTAGAATTCTAAGTACTCAAAAGATTTCGTCCACCTGATAAACAATTAAGGTTTCACCGAATTGGAAGCAACAACCTTCACTCAGCCATTGGAGACTCGCAAAGCTATTTGAAAACAAGCTAAGAAAAGGGTTATTGTCGTGTCTGCCACCTATAAGGTCTGCTGTTTACACTATGGAATCTTTTTTTTTTTTTTTTTTTTTTTACAGAGACAGAGAGAGTCAGAGAGAGGGATAGACAGGGACAGACAGACAGGGGCAGAGAGAGATGAGAAGCATCAATCATTAGTTTTTCATTGCGCGTTGCAACACCTTAGTTGTTCATTGATTGCTTTCTCATATGTGCCTTGACTGCGGGCCTTCAGCAGACTGAGTAACCCCTTGCTGGAGCCAGTGACCTTGGGTCCAAGCTGGTGAGCTTTGTTCAAACCAGATGAGCCCACACTCAAGCTGGCTACCACAGGGTCTCGAACCTGGGTCCTCTGTATCCCAGTCCGATGCTCTATCCACTGCACCACCGCCTGGTCAGGCTACACTATGGAATCTTGTATAAATTTTGCACAAGTTTTTTTCTCCAGGCAGTAAAGTCTTGTTCTAAAAAACCCAGTATTTTATAACAATTTCCTGACAGATATAAGTAAACTATCTCAAAGAAGGAGCATTTCTTCTTAATTTACACAAAGGCGCCATCTAGGTTAGTGGAGTCCCTTGTAACAGTAATGACTGGGAACTTGACTCTAACTAGCAAAAGTCAATGTAGTTGCTACCATATAAGAGGGAAAGAGGTGTTTAGATGCAACATAAAGGATATCCAGGGTGCATTCTCATTTTACAAATCTGTTGTTTTATTGGACCTTTCCTTCTGTGTACACCCACATAATTCCCCAGCGCATCCTGAAACTTGATTCTCTTTACCAGGCTGAAGAAATGAGTTTGGATGAGGATGAAGCATGGAGACAACTGCATTCTTCTTTTAAGCTACCCCCTCAGCTAAGTCACCATGAATGATTTTCAGATGGCCCTATATTTTTTCAAGAAAAATTTCTAATGAACAGAGTCTTGGTCACAAGCCTGAATGTAAGTCTCCAGAGCATGAGTGAACATTTGACTACTGTGGATTCTGTAACAGAAGAGACTGCACATCAGGGATTCTGCCCAAATAATAAGAACACTGAGATGCTGGAAGGCCTCCTCCCACATCCAGAAAAAAAATGCAATAAAAATATCAACTCTCTAATATCATTATAGTTAGTTTTTAGTATATTTACAAAAATAATTAAATCAACCTACAAGTAAAATAAACAGAAAACCGTTATTTTGTGTGTAAATTATGATTCTCTGAAAGAAAGTTATATTTAAAACAGCCTTGTTTTAAGACAACACCATACCGATAATGCAGAAGAATTTTGACAACCCCTAACAATTTATTGAAATGACATTTAACATTTGGGTGAAGAATATATCATCATGCTGACAAATACAGTGCCAAGTAGACTGTCCTATTTCCTTATAATATTGGAGGTGACTCATTGCATGTTTTTGGATGAAGTCTCTTGAAATCTCATATTTATCTAGATTTTATTCATGAGATTGAGATACACTATGAGGTGTCACTGCAAAAGCTGGGGAGGAGGTCAACCCCGAGAGGGCCAGATGATGTGTCTCCCCTCAGCAGCCAGAAGCAGCATCAAGGGGATGAGTATAAATCATGATGGAGGAAGAATGTCAATGACAAGAAAAAAGTTATGAATGAGATCGGATGCTGGGAGAGCAGGAATAAATCTGAAAGTGGAAGGGTCAGGGAAAAAAGCTGTCTGCATAGAGTTTGTAAAAGAAGCCAAAGTACTCGCTGTATGGTATGGGAACAGCCTAGAAAATGCTTGAGGCCATGCAGGACGAGCCACTAGTCAGAAATCTTCTGGGCCAAAGAGGGGAGGCTGAGTTACAGGGTTGGCTTAGCATGTTAAAACCTCTTGAGTTTAGCCCAGCAGGCACCCACAATTATAAAACCTAGTTGTCCATAGGATCGAGTAGGCTTTCACCTGCACCTACGCCCATAGCATAGTTGCTGACTGAAAAGTCAAGCTCTGTGACTGCGGGATGTCTCCCATATCCCTTTCTGGGTCACTGGACTACTCTTGGCTGTGAAGAAGAAAGATGAGCCTATCTGCCTTATCAAGTTACGTGAGGACTCTCAGCACCTCTTCCACGTTTATTTGAAGAAAGAATTGAGCTGCTTACATGTTAAGAGGTTTCCCCTACAGCAAGCAATTCATCTCCCTCTTACATGTTTGGGAGATTAGATATTGTTCTATGATACATGATAGACTACCATTGGCTGTATATGGCTGAGCTATCTTCAAAATTCTCAAGAAAAAGAAGAGCAATAGTTCTCATGTGCAGTGCTATTTATAGTGTATCAATGCAAAACTAACACATCACAAGGGTAGAGAAAAGAACCAAACCTTAGATCTGTTAAACAAAGCAAACCTTTTAGTAACTTGAAACAAATGAGTGATAGCTTCTAAACAAAACAATTTATACAAAATTTAGGGATAGCTTTATATAAATTCTATGATAGCTCAAAGCAAAAGTTATTTTCTATAAAGTGATTTCTGAATTCTAGAACAGCTTACATTCATCTAGGTAGCTATCAATTTGTAAAGATCTTTAATTCCCAACCATTTAATATTTGATAAACTTGAAAGATTATGTTTGATTCCTTATTTCCATGATCTTATTTTATCTTTTGTTAACATATTCTCATTAGTTAACCTGCAGTTGAAAGTAACAAGCAGGCCAAATTAAAATAAAGAAATCATATACTGAATTGCATTACATACAAAATGAAAGACATCACATACTTCTAAGTATAATGTAAATTGTTAAGGACAAAACATTTTATGAACATAACAATAATTGATGTCTTTTGTAGTCAGTTTATACATAATACCAATGGACAAGAGACAAAAATTCTTTCCCCATGGAACTTACATTATGATTATCTCTGACTCCTTTCTTCCTCTTATTTCTAATACTTACAGATTATCAAATCTTGTCAATCTGACTTCTCATGGTTTCTCAAACTTACTCTTTTGATACCTTAGCCACTGGATTTAGACTTTTATCATTGCTTTTCATGTTTATTTATTTATAACCAAGTTACTCGTGTACTTTTATTGTCTTTAAATATTATTAAATACTAAATATTTAAAAATATTCAAATAATAAAAATGTCTCTCTCCCACACCTGTCTGTTTTCCCTTCCTCCTCCCAGAAGCAACCACTCTTACAAGATTTTTGTGTATCTGGATAGCTATTTAATGCATATAAGTGAGTATTTGTATTTTATACAAACTGTGACACATTATACACTTTATTCTGTGTCTTGTTTTTTAAAGTTAATATATTTGGAGGACCTTTCTATTTAACACATATTACTTCAATTCTCTTTTAATAGCTGCATGATTAATGGATATATACCAACCCACAATTTGCTTCAATAGTCCATCCACTATTGTATTAGTCAGGATAGACTAGGTTATGTTACAGAAACAAAAATTCTACACATCTCATTAGTTTATTTCTTCATTGCAAAATGTCTATTGAGGTTCTGGGCAACTGTCCAGGGCAAATGCTTTCCATATGGCTACTTGGTGATTATTTGTTAGTAGTTCCACCATCCTATAGTTGTACCATCTGGAACAAGTGTTCTCCTTAGTCTATGTGGCAGAGGAAGAGAGAAATTTGGCCCAGAAGAAAACCTATATTGCTTCAGCCTGAAAGAGATGCACATACTCTTCTTGCAACCAATTCATTCACCAGAACTAGTCTCATGGCTCATGACCTCTCCTAACTACAGTAGAGTAAGGAAGTAAAATTTTCCTGTGTGTCTGAAGAAGAGAAGAGCTGACCATGCAATTAATTAAAAATGCTTTGAAACGCTATATTTAAAATCCACATTATTAGTCTGAACCTCTTAAGAAAGTGCCCCCACACACTTAGCTAAACATATGTTAGCAAGCCAACATTAATATAATAGAGTCCTCATATCCATTGATAGCATAGCCATTCAATGTATAGCATATTACAAGTATAAAATAGCTTAGTCAAAAACTATCATCACAAAGTGTGTCTGAATTTCACAATAATTTTTCAGAAAAAAACAAAGATAGAAAGTAAATGGCAAATATTTGAGCAATATTTTAGTACTGGTTTTGTTTGTAAATGAGTCATTTATAAAGCTTTTCAGAGATTGACAACAACAAAAATTTGAATGAATGAATGAGTATTTCTATGTTCATAGCAGCATCATTCATAACAGGCAAAGTTGGAAGAACCCAAGTGTCCATCAACAAATAAATGAATAAACAAGTTGCCCTGGCTGGTTGGCTCACTGGTAGAACATCGGCCCAGCATGTGGATGTCTCAGGTTTGATTCCTGGTCAGGGCACACAGAAGAAGTGACCATCTGCTTCTCCACCCCTCCTCATTCTCTCTCTCTCTCTCTCTCTCTTTCTCCCCCTCCTACAGCCATGGCTCGATTAGTACAAGAAAGTTGGCCAATGGCACTGAGGATGGCTCTGTGGCCTCTGCCTCAGACACTAAGAAAATGGCTCCATTGCTCAGCAATGGAGCAATGGCCCCAGATGGACATCACCCCCAAGTGGGCTTTCCAGGTGGATCTGGTCCAAGTGCATGCGGGAGTCAGTTTCTCTGCCTCCCCTCCTCTCACTAAAATAAAAAAGTAAAATAAAAAATAATGGATAGGCCCGACCTGTGGTGCCTCAGTGGATAAAGTGTCGACCTGGAATGCTGAGGTCGCTGGTTCAAAACCCTGGGCTTGCCTGGTCAAGGCACATATGGGAATTGATGCTTCCTGCTCCTCCCCCCATTCTCTCTCTCTCTCCTCTCTAAAATGAATAAATAAAAAGAAAAAAACAAAAAAATGGATAAACAAGTTATGGTTTATACATACAATAGGGTATTATTTATCCTTAAAATGAAGGAAATTCTGGCACATGCTATAACACAGATGACCCTTGAGGACATTACACTAAGGGAAATAAGACAGTTACAAAAAGCCAACTACTGTATGATTCCACTTATATGAAGTATCTAGAATATTTAAACTCATAGAGACAGAAAATGAAATATTTGCCAGAGGCTGTGGTGGGAAGAGGTGAAGGGAGCAGGGAGTTAGTATTTAATGGGTACTGAGTTTAAGTTTTGCAAGATGAAAGAGTTCTGGAGATGGATGGTTGCACAGTAATGTGAATACACCTACCGCCACTGAACTGTACACTTCAAAATGGTTAAGATGGTCAATTTTATATTATGTATATTTTAACACAATAAAGAAAGCCGAATGAGTAAAACTCTTTATCAATGACTACAAATATTTGTAAAAAAACTCTGAATTGCTTTGATTCCTTAAAGAAACTTACAAAGCAATTGACCCAGTAGTGAACTGGCAAGATGGAAAGGAAAGGTTGTGGTCAAAGAACAAGAACTATGAGTTAGTGATTTGGAATGTAAAACACCTTTAGGTGGTGGTGACAAGATCTAGGATCTGGCCATGGGAGCAGCTGGGTGAGGTGGTGTGAAGGAAAAGCTGATGGCATCTGTGCATGTGAATGGACCAGGACATCAGAATGTTGGATGTACAATTCATGTGGATGTTTAAATCACCCATAAGGATGGCAGCATCTGAGATAAAGAAGAAGACTATGAGCAAGGGGTCAAATTCTATGAATGGGTAAATTGTTAGGCAATTTTATCCTCTTTGATTAAAATCACTAGACTGTATTTAACCTCTAGATATCTGGCATACACCATAGGAGTTCATAGAAGATGTATAAATGAGCATGGCAGCTGGCTAGTGAGAAAAGAAATGTAGCTATCCTGTGGACTTTTCAAGTCTGCAAGAACAGCACATTCCTTCCCTGTAGGAAATCTGTGTGGGAAAGCACATTACAATCAGAAGCTATTTAGTGAACATAAATGAGAGAAAGAATGGTGGTGGTTGAGAGGGGAAGAAGCACACTATAACGTTTCAGTGCATAATGACATCTCTCTATAAAATCCAATTTATCAGCCTCTAAACTAGGGTCACCGGTCACTGACTCTAGGTAGAGTAGTCATAGGGCTAGAGTGTTTCCCTTCCACTAGGCATGCTGAGTGGGTACTGCCCAGTTTTTTCTCTGGTGTCTCCTTTTCTCTAAGAATTTATGCTAACTACTCAACTTTCATTGATTCATTTTTTTCTTTATAAAAACAGTGGTATCAATTGATGGGTAACCAGTAATAATATGATTTTAAAAAAATTGATAAGGACTGGATATTTATGTTCCCCCCCAAAAAAACTTTATATGTTGTTATTTATCCTAATCCTCCTTGTGATGTTATTTGGAGGTGGAGACTTTGGGAAGTGAGGTGGGGGGTTGGGCAGACTCTCAGCTTACAGCCAATTCCCAATATCTCTACCCCCCAAAAATCTAAGCTCCAAAAACCCTGTTGGTTTTTTGGTCCCCAACAGGCACATATTTCTCTGGATAGGGTGCATCTGAAAATCTTCTAGGGTGCACCAGTGCACCCTGGCACACACTTGGAGAAATACTGCATTAATTCATTAATTTCAGTAAGTATTCTACATGAAAAGCATGGGTATATTACTCTGTATTACAGCCCCAAAAATCCTAAACTAAGTTGTGTCCAACAATAAGGAGACCTGAATTTCTAAAAGAATGATCTCTGACCTGGACTAAGAACCACACTATTAGAAATGGGTTCTTAGTCTCAACCTTGGAAAAGCTGTCATTAATTAAATTTTACTCAGGCATCTATCCAAGTTAGAAAGGCCATTTTTACTTGCAGCATCTTACTTTTTGATGGGTACTTAGAGAGGTGTATTAACACCTTCAAGTCCCTAGGGAATCTTTTCGCATATTTCACATTAAAAAGAAAAGTCTGTGGTGTCCAAGTATGAAATGGCTTTTTGTTTATGTATTTTAGCTCTAGAATTTCAATTTATTTTCCTTTTAGTCATGGATAGCTCATTAAGCATGAAAATGAATGGGAATGTTGATATGTATGTATTATCCTAAATTATTTAGGTTTGGACTTTTAAGCTTAAAAACATTTTCCTTATAAGAAAAAATCTGTATATTACCAAGTAGTTAGAAAATACAAGAGAATATGAACAAACAAAATTAAACTAGACAACAGCCACAATACCACCCCACTCACATTTACTACTTGATTACATATCTTTTCAAAATGATTTTTTGTTTCTGGTTGTGTCTCTTTTCAGACTTCAATTATGTATATTTTTTTTTCATAAATGTGAGCATACATAGCATATATATTAACTAACTTTTTAAAGAGATTTTATTTATTGATTTTACAGAGAGAGAGGAGGGAATGAGAAGTATCACTTATAGTTGGTTCAGTTTAGTTGTTCATTTCTTGCTTGTTGCTTGTCAACCAGGAAGCCCAGGGTTTGAACTGGAGATCTCAGCATTACTGGTCCATGCTCTAGCTACTGTGCCACCACAGGTCAGGCTTCATTAACATTTTTATTTTTTCTTGTGAACATCTTTCTCTGTTAATACCTATAAATCTGTTTTTCTTTAAATCTCCATGATATTTCTTTGTACAGTTATACTATACATCAATTATTACTCAAAATTATGGACATGTAGGTTATTTCCAAATATTTTACTCATTAAAAACTTTGCCATGAAAATCCTCATACCTACACATTTTGCAATTCATTTCTTGAGATCAGTATCTAGATACGGATTTCCCCTGAAGAAATAATTTGGATACTTATTGCCAGACTGTGCATGGTTTGTTCTGATTGACTCTCTGACTACAAGTACAAGAGAATGCTAATTTTTCCACACACTCGTCAATATGACACATTCCTACTTTTTTTCTTCTGCCAACTGGCAGACAAAACTAGATAATAACTTTGAATTCACACTTGAATGTGCGTACATTTGCCATTCTGAGTAAATTTAGGAGAAAATAAGCCACAAAATAGAAACTGAGTTTGGTAGTTTCTGGCTATTGGTCAGTTTCTCTATTTCACCCCTTGCCCTTCATCTTCCAGTCCTTGTCCCCTGCTTCAGTAGAGGGAGAAAAATAAAAATTATCTCTGAGATCAGAGCAGAGGGCTAGCCTTCATATTTCCAAAATTATTACCACCAATTCACACACACCTTGGTTGGAAACCTTGGCGTTTCCATCAGTTCTGATTGTCTACATTGGCCGCTCACAAAGTCAACTAGACTCTTCTCATGAAATGTCTCTTGCATCTAATCTATTATCACCACAGTTCAGGATGTTTTACATTACACATTTTTCAAGGCTGAGTTTATATACCACATCCTCCCAAATCTACCCACCAAATCTCTTCCTCACAGCAAAAACATATAATTTAATATATGTGTCATATGTTCTTCCTTGTATAAGGAGGGATCTCTCAAGTGATCATATACCCAATTATAGTATAAGCTCCCCTAGAGAAGTTTGATTTCTTAGGTCTCTCCAAGTGTTTGCAAAAGCAGCATCTTTCTCACATGCACTCTTGCCCTCTCTACAATATCCATGCTCAATGTGTCCCAAATGAAAGCACACCTCCCTATGATTTCATATCCTCCTACAGTAACCATTGTTTTCTTTGTAACTAAATTAGAAAGATGAATATGCTCTTGCTGACCCATTTCCTGTTCTCACACTCACCCTTCTGTACAATCCAATCAAGCTTCTGCTCTACCGACTACAACTGCCCCCACCCAATTTTGAACAATTTTTTTAAATGACAAAATTAAGTTTCTTGTTTTTTAAAGACAAAACAAAATGAAAACAAATCCAATCATATACTCCCTACTCAAAATATTAGAAAAATGTCCAAAATCCTTAGCATGATTAACAAAGATCTATCTCCCTTCAGTCTCTCTTATACTTGTTTCTCTGTACTTCAACAGATCAACCATTTCTCACCTCCTTGGATGTGACATACTCTTATCTATGCTCTTGGCTGAAACTCCTACATATATATACCTTTGCCTAAACAACTTCTACTTACCTTTGCATCTTACTTTAGATATATCAGATCCACCTGATATATATGGTCTTGTAGCAACTCAGTTTTATCATAACACCTATCACAAATGTAATTAATTAATTACTAGGGTAGTTATTTAATGGATCTCTTCTCTACCAAACAATAAGCTCCATGAGATGAGATTGTATCTACCTTAATCTTCTGTGCATTCCTAGCACATAGAACAGTGTTAAATATATATATATTTTTATAAATTTATATATTAAAATATATATATATTCTTTTTTCTTTTTTTTTAGCAAGAGACAGATAGACAGACAAGAAGGGAGAGAGATAAGAAGCATCAATTTATAGTTGTAGCACCTTAGTTGTTTATTGATTGCTTTCTCATATGTGCCTTGATCAGGGGGCTCCAGCTGAGCCAGTGACCCCTTGCTCAAGCCAGCAACCTTGGGCTCAAGCCAGTGACCATGGAGTCATATATATGATCCCACACTCAAGCTGGAGACACCACGCTCAAGCACCCAACCCAGTAACCTTGGGGCTTTGAACCTGGGTCCTCAGCATCCCAGGCCAATGCTCTATCTACTGTGCCTGGTAAGGCTCAATAAATGTTTCTTAGATGAATTATAGCAATATAGGAGGAGGAAAGAGTGGGTGTAGATGTAAGTTTGTAGGTCTTAAAATGACAAGTTGAGGAAATGACTTTTGTGGCCATGTTCTTCTCAGTAAAGTAGGAGATGAGAGAATCTGGGAGTGACTAAGAATTTGGAGAGGAAAGAGTACCAGAGTTTTGAGGATAATGGGAAATATTTTAGAAAAATCATGGTGAAAAATTAGGGCATTGGCTAAGTAACATAAATATTTTTTTAGTTTGTGTGAGAATTAAGGTGAACCCTTATGACTTTATGGCAATATTAACCTGACTAGCATAGGATTTTCTCCAGCAGGATTTGTACTCTGAGGATGCTTGGTGAGAAGATAGGACAGTAAAACAATTAGGATATTTGGAAGAGAATATTGAGGTCCTGAATTACACTAATTAAAATATATTTGAAAGGAAGTAAAGTCAAAGGGTTAATTATCAGGAGAAAGATAAAGATTCAACAGACTAGAAATCTAATAAGGCTTTAAAAAATAGTGAGTAAAATACAAGTCAAGAAGAAACTGGAAAATGAGGAAGCTTTGCTCAGAACAGAGAAGTAGGTTACTGAGGTGGGATGATGTAGGTCATGGAAGATGTGTGAAGCAGAAGCCAGGCACCCCCGACCAGGGGAAGTGGCCAGGATATCCGAAATAGGGTTCTGGAAGTTGCTCTAGTTAAAACTACAAAAGTATAAGACATTGCCTGAGAACACAGAGCACGAGAAAATGAAAGACCACCAATATTTACAGAGCAAGGAAAGGAAATTCAGTACATTGAAAGAACAGGAAATTGTGGCAAGAGAGGGAAGAGGAAAACCAGTACAAACTACTGGGGAAAAAAATGACAGTAATTGGAAAATATATAGAACAGTTCTTTAGTACATATTAACTGTGAAAACAAGATATCAATGAAGAAGAGGGTGGAAAACAAATAATTATCTTTGGTGATTAACATTACTCAGAGGGAGTTGTAGAGTGAATACAAGGCATCAAATCCAATATTTTCATTTTAGATCTTTCTTCAGATCTGAGAAATATACAGTTATTAGACATTGGATGAGAGGTGCTATCAATTTTTTCACATTAAAGTACCTGTGACCATTATAATTATGCATTGGTTTTAAAATTTCTTAAAAGAGACTCCATCTCCTCTGGGTAGGCTAATGATTTCTTCTGTCTTATTCCCTACCCTCTCTCCTTTGCACTAAAGCTTAACTTATTCTCATGAGAATATTGCAATTCAACTACTTTCCTTTTGAAAAATTGTCACAAATTTAAAATATGTGGTGCTATAAATTTGGAAAAGCCACTACCCCATTATTAATATTTAGATAAATGTCTTTTGCTGAATAGCTATGCTTGACTCTATTGATTTTTTGCTGTGTGAATGTGATGTGGCTTGGAACATGAACTATGTGGTGAAGTATTGACTTGAAGATTTATTGCCTACTATATATTTTTTTCAAACTTGAAGGGGAGTAAGGTATCAATTATGGTATCACCTGAGATAATATTTTAAATTGTGTATAAAATTATTTTTATTTGATAACACATGCTATATGTACTGTACAGTAGTGCTTTTTGGAAGTAAAATATATGTGTATAAAAAAGCATAGAAAACAGTTTTCTTTCCATGGCCAATGTTGAACCAGACACTGTACTATGTGGTGCAAACATGACAGTGTCTAAACAGAGGCAGTCCTGCTTCCAAAAGATTGAAGTCTTTAAGGAAAAGCAACATTAAACTAATATTATTAAGAGTGACAACTGTTACAAAGGGGGAAATATCTGGTGATATGGGGATGTGTACAGTGGTGGGATTCAAATAATTTAACAACCAGTTCTCTGCCCTAATGACTGTTTTAAGTATAAAAAAAGATATACTAAAAGGTACTTTATTATTTCATGCATTTAATACTTAAATAAGAAAAATAAAAAAGGTACACAAAACTAGATTTTGTTATAAGAAAGTTTTAAAATATTAATGAAAAAATATTAAATAATACCTGACAAAAAAATCCAATAAAATTGTTATTTAAGATATTTCCATATTGCTGCCTGACCAGGCGGTGGTGCAGTGGGTAGAGTATCAGACTGGGACACGGAGGACTCAGGTTCAAAACCCCAAGGTCGCCAGCTTGAGCGCAGACTCACCAACTTGAGTGTGGGGTTGCTGGCTTGAGCATGGGATCATAGACATGATCCCATGGTCACGCTGGCTCGAAGCCCAAGATTGCTGGCTTGAGCCCAAGGTTGCTCAAGGTCGCTGGCTTGAGCAAGGGGTCACTCACTCTGCTGGAGCCCCTCCGGTCATAACACATATGAGAAAGCAATCACTGAACTAAGGAGATGCAACAAAGAATTGATGCTTCTCATCTCTCTCCCTTCCTGTCTGTCTGTCCCTATCTGTCCCTCTCTCTGACTCTCTCTGTCTCTGTCCAAAAAAAAAAGAAATTTTCATATTGCTTCTGGATTGGCATCCTCACTTGCAATTTTTTTTCACCTATGGATGGAATAAATATTACTACCCGTGCTTAGCAGACGCTGTTGTGCAGATGAACATTAAGAAAGAATAAGGAATATAAATATGCGATTTCCACATTGGGCAGCTGGTCAGATGCCCACCTTAGAGAGAACCCTGATTACAAGTGCCATTTTAACAACCAAGTCACTGAACTCAACAAAAAATTAGATATTGGTTCTGCCGAACCAGTGAGAACAGGCTGACTCCCACCACTGGATGTGTAACAGGAAATTGGAAAGACATTATCCAAAATCAAGAAAGATTACAAGTGATTTTATATATTTTTTCTATTCCTTTTTTATTTTTCAAGAGTTCTGTTTAGAACAAGACTTTTGTTGATAGAAAAGACAATGTTCACTGAGTGTTAAAAAGAAAAAATCAAAGCGTTTGGCTCTGCTTCACCTCTTTCCATTCTAATTGACAAATTCAGAAATATAAAGCTTATTTTAAAACACACAAAAACCTAAACTAAGACATGTCGCATAACTTTTTCCTGGATTAGTCAATGGGAGTTGCTAATTTTTATTTGATCCTGAACATCCTAATAGTATCTGAATTAAAGAATAGATTTATGGGAGGCCTAGAGAAATATGCACTAATTAAGAAACTCAGAATTCAAGACTAAGTTTCATGCTCTGCTTGTACAGAATCATGAACACTTTGTACCTCAGTTCCTCCGAAGGAAGAAGACAGAGCCTGGGATCGGCCACCAGAATATATAAATAGGATGGGAGTTTTTGTTTAAAAATACTGCAAGTGATGTTCATATTTATTGCCATTAAAATATACAGCAAAAGGCTAGTTGGTAGAAAGTTCAATATCAGACTTTTCCTGGTGATATTTGGAAAGAAATAACCTTTATAACTATGTATTATATGGGTTTTTTTTTTCTGGATTCTGAAATGACTCTGTTAACATCCCACACAGAAAAAGTACCTAAATAAAAACTGGGAAAATACCTAGAGTTCATCACAACAGCTTTGTGTATTCAGGGCACTCTGTTAGAAAAAAGGAGATTAATGACAATTAACAGTTAAAAATGTTGGTTACCTAGACAACATATATATTACATTTCAAAAAGGATTAACAGTTAAATGTATTTAACACCAAAACCACACTGATCAAAATTTAATATTCAGGATCTTGCAGGTTCTCCAAGTTCATCATTATGGACATCATTTATTATAGATACTTGGAAGTGTCTGAGGATAGAATGCTGGGTGGGCATGCTCATGTGATACATGCACTATAAATAAATGTATGCTACAAACTATAAATCAGGGTGACTTCTGATTTTTCAAATGAGAGAAAATTATCACAGCAGCCTAGTAAAACTGCTATATTATGTGAAGTTGTCGGTTTTTAATGCTTTAAAGAGAATATTAAAAGATACATGCATGACGATATGTTATATTACATTTGGACTTCCTTAAAGCCAAATTTTACACTTTAAATATGCCAAATCAAAGCACTATATAAACAGAGCATAGTAGAGAGCATTGAAATTTTGGTCTTTCGATGGATATTGGCAATGAATGAAGGCAAAACAGCACACTATTTAAGTGGAAAATAGTGTGACACGGATTATGGCAGGTTATAGCACTGACAATAGCTAATGCCAGCGATACACTGAAGAAACACTGTAGAAGGAGGCTAATAAATCAGAGCCAACCATTATTAATAATTCATGACGGAAGGGAAAAGAGAAAGAAAGAGAAAGGAAGAGAGAGCACTCAGCAACAAGATACACAGTAAAGCATAAAGTTCCTTTTAATTAGAAGTAGTGTTTCTATTTCCAGAAGACCCAGAAAAGACTTTCTAGTGAATATTTCAACAAGTAATTAAGGGCATTGATAAGCATATTGTTAGATTATGAGTTTTCCATTTATTCCATTTCATGTTAAGTGTGTGTGCCTTTTAAAGGCTCATTTTATCATACAGACAGATATAATGAGGTTGAATTTTTACTTCCTACATGCTCCTAACGATAATATAATTTCAAATAAAAAGGAGCAGTTAATAGATTGCTATCTAGTCTCTGTTGGGAATATTTAACTAGACAATTTCCCCATGGTAAAATATGATAATAACCATTACTTTCAGGTTACCCACATACAAAGAACCAAAAACTCTTCTAATATCCATTTGATGTTTCCCATCAGTGTTATTATCCTCACCATATCAATGATGCTAGCGTTCATAGTGAGAGATGCACCATCTTAATTTTTAGGACCGACTAGGCTATTAAACTGATAATTACAATACGTCATGCTAAGTGAAATGATAGGGAAAGTAGACAGCGGTATTTCCAAGGTGATGACTTTGGAAGTTAAGAAAAGCTTCACGCAGAAAGTGATGTCAAACGAGAATTAAAGAAGTAGACAAGCAGAGATAGAGTAGGAGTAGGGTGGAGAATATGATTTAGGCAGAGGGAATGTCATATGCAAACCTTTAAAGCAAGAGGGAGCAATCTGGACAATCTAGAAAATGTAAAGCAATGTAACCTATGTATATTGAGTATAGATTTTGAGGTATGAAGTGGTGATAGATAAGCCTTGACAGATAAGCAGAGACCTAATTAATCATAGAAGTCTGAGGCCAATGGACTGGTGGTAGACTTTAAGCAAGTGATGGCATGATCAACTCTGGAGCAATTGCAGTGATCCAGGGGAAGTCTGATGCAGATTTTCATCAGTAGTTGGTTGCAGTTGAATATGATGGTTGAAGAGAGTTTTTGATGGGGATGAGTTTTTGATGGGGCAGAGAAGACAGTATTAACTCTTGATTTTCTCTCTTAAATTGCAAATTCTTAGAGGAATTTCTGATTATCATTTTGCCTCACATTGTATAACACAGAGTTAAGTATATGATAAATATTTGTTGGCCCTGGCCGGTTGGCTCAGCGGTAGAGCGTCGGCCTGGCGTGTGGGGGACCCGGGTTCGATTCCCGGCCAGGGCACATAGGAGAAGCGCCCATTTGCTTCTCCATCCCCCCCTTCCTCTCTGTCTCTCTCTTCCCCTCCTGCAGCCAAGGCTCCATTGGAGCAAAGATGGCCTGGGCGCTGGGGATGGCTCCTTGGCCTCTGCCCCAGGTGCTAGAGTGGCTCTGGTCGCGGCAAAGCGATGCCCCGGAGGGGCAGAGCATCGCCCCCTGGTGGGCAGAGCATCACCCCTGGTGGGCGTGCCGGGTGGATCCCGGTCGGGCGCATGCGGGAGTCTGTCTGACTGTCTCTCCCCGTTTCCAGCTTCAGAAAAATACAAAAAAAAAAAAAATTGTTGAATAATTTAATGAATGAAACCAAGTCAGCCAAATTTATTTTCTTTGCACCCCAAATTGGGGAGGTCTCATCACTTTTATTGTATTGGATTTTTAACATTGTCACAACCTGAAATGTTTATTTTCATCAAGCTGCCCTAACTCATGAAAGAAAGATAAATTATTTTTCACAAATTTCTATTACAAAAAATTTCAAAACTATAGAAAAGTTCAAAGAATTATACAATAAATAACCAAATACCCACTACCTTAAGTATTTGCAATATTTTGTTTGTGTGTATGTGTTTGTGTATGCTTCATGTGTAACATCTGAAAGTTGTAGACATCACAATCACCCCCAAATAGTTCATCTGCACTTCTAAGAATAAGGATATTTTTATATAAAATTATAATAGCATATTGCCCCTAAGAAAATTAAAATTAATTCTTTAATATAATTTTCAAATTTCTCCAACTAAACCCTAAATATCTTTACATATATTTATATATTTTTTTCAAATAGGATCTATTCAAGGTTCACAAATGTGCTTAGTTGTTAGGTTTCTGGAAATAAGAGCCTTTTTGGTAAAGAATAAAAATGATAGGATTATTTAACCTGGTACAAAAGTGCTGAGGATAATTGAATATTCAATAGAAACTACTGGGTAGCCAGGTTTGTTTCCAGGTTGGAAATGTTGAGTCTTTTAATTTTTTTTTGAGGTTTTTTTTTTTGTGTGTGTGTGTGGTCTTTAGCCAACGTGTTCAATTAACAAGTGCATTCACTGTATTTATGAGTTCTAGGTCAAAGTTCCACTCTCTATATGTGGGTCTCCTCCCACTCCATGGAGAATAATCTTTGGCCATGTGAGCGTACATTATACTACTCCATACCCTTGGTAATCACCTCGTAGAAGATTGGACTTTGTCACCAGCAGGAACTGAATGAGTGTATATTGATGGTTAAGTGAAAATCTATTACTCTTATAAGGAGGAAAATTTAAATAATTAATAAGTTCTTTATTTGGTGGGACATCATATACAGAATAACCTGCTGGATTAAGGTGCTGACATCATGGAGTACTTTTCTTGGTGCTCCCAAGCGACTTTGTCTGGGGACAAAGAATAAACTGAGACAAATGCTAAAGAAAGTTGGATATTAGTCTTTCCTATTGCACCTGTCAAATGATCAAGGCATAGAAAATATTAAGTGCAAATATGTGATCCTACTTTCAAGTGCTGAAAATTTTGTCTTCCTTTTACATCCCTTTCCCTTCTCCCTCCTCCTCCTCCTCCCTGTTTAATGGAAATGCCAATAGAAATTTGACACTGATGGACAGCCTACTGGTGCCATAATGAAGTTTGCAGGCCTGGTGCAGTGTCTCTGTTTCTAGCTACAGAGGATTGAAAACATGCTTACAATTGCATTCTTTGCATGTATTTGAATGCAGTATGATAGTCTAAGGTGATGACTTCTAAAATTGTAAAACTTCAAGCTGTTCGTTAGCTCTATCATTTGCAGGAAGCTAAGTGAATGTTGGTTTGTGTGCTCTAGTTCCTAGCCAATGGCAAGGCTACTTGAAGCTGCTAATAGTTCCTGTGAGATGTATTAGAGCACAGGGATGACCAAAACAGGAACATCTACATTCTCTGAATGACTGGGGTATTTCCTTTATGAGCTCTCCTCTCCTTTTAAAACTTACAAATAATATCTACTTTACTGTCATTAAATTTGGTTTTATGTTAAAACAAGCATCCTGATTTTTCCATGCAGATTATTTTTTAAACATAAATGTTGTCAAGATGATATTAGTGACAGTGGTGATGGGGCAATCATAGTAATTCTGAAAAATCTGTCCATGAACAATAGTCCTTTTGTTCCATTTATACCTATATTTTTTTTAAGGTTTGCACTGCTACTTGTAGAGCTTGTCCTTGTTGATAAGTATGTGTCTTTACTCTTACTATCTTCGCTTATCCTTTGTTTCAGGCAAGCAGCATTGTTTCCGATTGTTCCATGCTGAGCTAATCCATTGCCTTTTCATGCAGTGCACTTGAACTGACACATAGTTAGAGGCTGCGATAATGCAGATATTAGAAATCCTATGTAAAGCATTCTTTCAACACCCCAGCTCACCAGAGTGAAGTAAAAATGTGCATGATTAAAAACAGAGGTGAATAGATTTCCAGAACCAAGTTATTAGTAATGCTTCATGACATTGCCATTTTCTATTAAAGATGATTCAAAGATAAAACTCACAAAACTGGAAACACTCCCAGATGGCACATCAACTGGAGGTTGGGCATACTTCAGGACATATTAGCAATTGCAATCACAAATTGTATGACACTATGTTCTTAGTGGAAAGGATTAACAAGCGGACCAGGTATTCCTAATCACCAGTGTGCATTACTGAGAGATGAAGAGAGGGGCTTACACTAGCCTTCAGATTGTTGTGTGCAATTTGCAGCCAATTTATTTCTGCTAAGCTTATAGACAGTGGGTATACATAGTTATGTATGTAAAAATTATCCATCAAAACTGCTCTGCAGAAAAAAAGTTTGTCACTTCCACTATCATAAAAGCCTTCTTATTTTCCCCAGAGCTTCATGCATATTAATTTCCCTTTCTGACTGCCATTCCGAATCTCCAGGAAAACGCCTTCTAGGTAACATTAAATCAGTTAATTGCCTCAACTGATGTAACACTAAGCTGAGAACACTGTTAATTGTTGCTATTATGAAGAAATGTAGTACTTTTGATGGAGAGTTGTTTAAGTGACTATATACACATTGGTTTGTCTTGCCAGCAATGCACACATTTCAGGCTTTTACTATACTCTTTCAGTGGTGTGATAAAAATTGCAAAAAACATATGGAAAGCTTTCCATGTTTAGAGGGTATATTTACTGAAAAAAGTACAGGAACATAAAATTTCCCAAAAAGGAGTACTAAGAGGAGATTCTTTCCACTGGTTGCTCAAAGAAGGTTTCAGGATTTTATTAGCATCTTTGCTTTACTAGGCAGGAGGAATCAGTCCTGGGCTGAGCCTGTGGTAAGATTCAAGCCAACCCCAACCCCTTCCCCTCCACCTTTTCTCTCTGTCTCTCTCTCTCTCTCTCTGTCTCTCTCTCTCTCTCTCTCTCTCTCTTCCCCTCCTGTAGCCATGGCTCAATTGGTTTGAGCACATCAGCCCCGGGTGCTGAAGATGGTCTATGGAACTTTCACCTCAAGTGCTAAAAATAGCTCAGTTGCAAGCATGACCCCAAATAGGCAGAGCATCAACCCCAGACGGGGTTGCTAGGTGGATCCTGGTCAGGGTGCATTCAAGAGTCTGTTTCTCTACTTTCCTTCCTCTTACTTGGAAAAGAAGGGAAAGAAAGAGGCAGGAAGAAAAACATTACTTTCTATTATAGAAGGAACAGACCATAGTCTGGTACAGTGACAATCTGATGTTGGAAGAAACTAGAGATGGCATTCTTGTTATGGCTAAGAATCAGCCTTGTCACAAGGTCAGAAGCAACAGAGTCAAAAGATGCCCTTGGGTGGCTTAGGCCTAGGTGGAAGAATATGAGTTATTTTGTGAGCTCATGATAACTATAATAAGAAAATCACATAAATAATTGGTAAGACTTTAAGTAGAGCTAGAATTCATGCCATAATGGGCAGGGGAATGAACCAGTGTTTTCCCATTAACATTTGCTCATGTGCAGTAGCAACCATAGACAATATTTCTCCTGAGCATCTTACATGTCCTAAATCATCAACCTCATGAGGTAACTACTCTTATTATCACCATTTTTTACATGAGAAAACTGAGGCACAAGGAAGTTAAATGACCTGCCTAAGATCACACAGTGAATAAATGGCAGAGCCCCAAATCAGACCCACCTAAGCAGTGTGACTCCAGAGCCCACTATTTTCCCCTTTACTGCACTGTCTTTCCATGTTAACTCCACAGGTTTGAGAACAATCAGGTTACATGTGTGATTTTCTATCTTACTGTAGGAATATCATCTAGTCCTCAGAAATCAAAGTAAAAATTAGAGACTGCTTCTATTACTATAAACTTATTAGTATTAAAAGATTTCTAGCCTGAGCAGGCAGTGGCACAGTGGATAGAGCATTGGACTGGGATTTGGAGGACCCAGGTACAAAACCCTGAGGTCACTGGCTTGAGCATGGGCTCATCTGGCTTGAGCATGGGCTCACCAACTTGAGCAAGGGGTCACTGGCTTGAGAGTGGGATCATAGACATGACCCCGTGGCCGCGGGCTTGAACCCTAAGGTTGCTGGCTTGAAGCCCAAGGTCACTGGCTTGAGCTCATGGTCGGTGCCTTGAGCAAGGGGTCAGTCGCTCTGCTATAGCACCCTTCCGCCCCCCCCCCCGTCAAAACACTGCAATTATTTATTTATTTTTCTTTTTTTTTCAAGAGAGAGAGGGAGGGAGGGAGGGACTGACAGGAAGAGAGAAAGATGAGAAGCATCAAATCTTTGTTGTGGTACCTTAGTTGTTCATTGATTGCTTTTTAATATGTGCCTTAACCCGGGGACTCCAACCAAGCCAGTGCTCAAGCCAGCAACCTTGGGCTCAAGCCAGTGCGCTTGGGCTTCAAGCCAGTGACCTTTGGGGTCAAGCCAGTGACCATGGAGTCATGTCTATGATCCCATGCTCAAGGCAGTCACCCCGCACTGAAGCTGGTCATCTCACACTGAAGCTGGTGATCCTGCACTCAAGCTGGATGAGCCTGCACTCAAGCCAGCAATGTTGGGGTTTCAAACCTGGATCCTCTGCATCCCAGGCTGACACTCTACCTGCTGTGCCACCACCTGGTCAGGCTATCTGTTTCTTAATATGAAAACTGTATCTAAATACTGATGCATAACTATCAAGTCAGGGAAGCAAAAATAAAAAAATAAAGAGGTTAGTTGAGGAAGCTTGATGTATGGAATGGACATGAAGCAAAAAAAAAAAATAAAAGCAACCAGTTTCGTGTTGACTCTTTTCACCACAATTCTTACCATATTCACTCAAAATTCCTCTATGAGATGACAAGAAAGAAAGGTCTCCAAAATTCCTCTCCAGAAACATGCCAACGGTGTTCATTGTGGTAACCTGGTTAGGAAGTGATGGAGAGAAGGTAGAACAATACCAAACCCTGGGAACAGCGAAGGCAGCCTTCCTTTCCTTTAGTCACTCTACCTTCAGCAAGTAAGAGTTACAACTCGAGCACGGTATTTACATCTAATGAAAGAAAGTTCTGCTTGATCATTATAAATGCTAGAGACATTTTTTAGATGTCGTTTTAAAAAAATGTTTGGTCTTTGAGAATGTAGCCTATCAGAGGTTAAGATTGTTTTATTAAAACTTCTCTTCTGGGTTTACATTTGCATGTCTGTATGTGTGTATATATTTAACATGACATCTAACACAAAGTCTACTCTCTTAACAAATTTTGAAGTGCATAATACCATATTGTTACCTATAGATACTCCATTGTACAACAGATGTCTAGAACTTATTTGCCTAGCGTAACTGAAATTTTATGTCCACTGAATAACAACTCATTTCCCCTAGCCCAGGGGTCGGGAAACTTTTTGGCTGAGAGAGCCATGGACGCCACATATTTTAAAATGTAATTCCATGAGAGCCATACAACGTCCCATGTACCTTACACATTATTCAATAAAAATTTGGTGTTGTCCCGCAGGACAGCTGTGATTGGCTCCAGCCACCCGCAACAATGAACATGAGCAATAGGAAATGAATGGATTGTAATACATGAAAATGTTTTATATTTTTAACGTTATTATTATTTTTATTAAAGATTTGTCTGTGAGCCAGATGCAGCCATCAAAAGAGCCACATCTAGCTCGCAAGCCATAGGTTCCCGACCTCTGCCCTAGCCTCTGGAAAACACTGTTGTAGTTTGTGCTTCTATGTGTTTGACTATTTTAGATACTTCAAAGAAGTGGAATCAGGCAATACTTGTCCTTTTGTAACTGCCTCATGTCACTTAGTATAACATCTTTCAGGTTTGTCCACATTGTCTCAAATGACAGGATTTCCTTCTTTTTCAAAGCTCAATAATGTTTTATTGTATGTATAGACCACATTTTCTTTATCCATTCAGCTGTTGAAAACAGTATGGTACTGGCATAAAGACAAGCATGTTGACCAATGGAAGAATATAGAGAGCCTGGAAATAAACCCATACATATTAGGTCAACTGATCTTTGAGGAGGGTGCCTAGAATACACAATGGGCTACATTCTGTTTATTTTATGTGTGGATATATGTATATATGTCGGTATTTTTTAAGAATTTAACAAAAAATAATTTTCAACTTGTCTCACTTTGAACTAACCAGAGACTGCCATTATTTATGCTTATGTTGTTTTGTCTTTATTTGGGCTGTACTTGTGATTAATTGTGGCCAACCTAACACCTTCACCTAACTAATTTCATGTTACTATAAATAATATCCAGTACTATCATCAAACTGAGGGCCATTCACAGCTCTCTTACCTCCTTGACTACTCATGCCAAACTCATTTGTAATAACAATGAGATGGACTGTTAGGAGAATTTCATCTTACTCAGCACTGCTGAAAAACACCTCTAAAGTATCCCCACATGATATAAAACACTCCAAAAGTTGTGACAAGAGAGCATCCAATCTCTCCAAATGGCTCTAATTGTCAGTAGCTTTATTTTAAATACAAATTTTTGGAAAGTAATATACTTTTATCCAGTTTTTTTTCTTATCCTGGCCCTCTGGGAAGGTGGGGGTGCTGAGTGCCCCACTGTTGCACCCAAGGGCCCCCTGGATAGTGGTACACCATGGTGGCCTCTACCTGCAGTGTCCAGGTCTTGGTCTGGACACCAAGGCCTTTGTATTTAAGTCGTCTGAGTCTTTTTTTTTTAATTGAATCTACTGGGGTGACAATGGTTAACAAAATTATTCAGGTGCACAATTCTACAACACATCATTTGCACAGTGTATTGCGTGTTCATCAACCCAAGTCAAGCCTCCATCCATCACCATTTATCCAGCCTATACCCTCTGCCATGTCCCACACCCTACTCCCCAAGGGAACCACTACACTGTTGTTCAGTTTTCATGAGTTTTTCTCTCTCACTCTCTCTTTTTATTTAAGTTTTATCCCCAGGCTTCAGAGAGCAAGGCAAAAGTGAATTTATATTTCTTTCTGGCTTTTCATGACAGGAAAAGGAAGAAGAGATTCATGGCCCCAAAGCATTACCTGGGACTAAAAGCTGCATTCAGTCTGAGCTCCAGCACACAGGACATTAAGCAAGGACAGAGATTAGAAAGAGGGTACATTTCAATGGCGTCACAGGGTATTAACTGCCTTCCATATGCTCGGTGCCGAATCTCTGAGTCTCAATGTCCCACCTATAACATAAAAATAGTATTATATTCCCTATTTACTTCCCAGAATTGTTTTAAAGGTTAAATAAGATGATGTACATGTACTTATCAGAAAAGCACAGAAACGTTTTGAACTAAAGAGCAGTTATTGGAATATCTGGTTTTATATTGATTTCTATCATTTTCTATTGATAGTCTTGATTATTTTAATAAAACAGGATTCTATATCAGTAGCAAAATCAGGGATTTTTAACATATTTTAGAAAGTAAAGGCCTGACCTGTGGTGCTACAGTGGATAAAGTGTCGACCTGAAACACTGAGGTCATCGATTTAAAACCCTGGGCTTGCCTGGTCAAGGCACATATGGGAGTTGATGCTTCCTGCTCCTCCCCCCTTCTCTCTCTCTCTCCTCTCTAAAATAAATAAATAAAATCTAAAAAGAAATGTTTTTAAATATCTTCAAAAAAAAAAAAGAAGTAAAGGTCTTACAACACTTATGACATTCTGTACTGCTATTTAAGCCAAGTAACTTTCTGTTTAGATATTTTTTATTCCTTTTCAGAATTTGAGTGACTTGAGTCAGGGACTATTGGATTTGTTTTTATTTTCAGGTTCCTGTCACTCAATAAAAGTATGTAATACAGATCAATGAATATACAGCCAATCAGTGATTCATTAAAGAATTTATGACAGAATTTTTATCAAGTGAAAAATGTAGATTCTGAAATAATTTTTGAAAGGACAAAAATGTTGGCTTATTCATTAAATTACTAAATTAAATGTCCTTAATTCTGGTTTAATGTTCTTAGAGGTAGATACATTATTTCAGGCTACTAGGCTGCCTTTTAGTTAAAATAAAATTCCAATTCACTAATGGTACTCTAATGACCTTTCAGGATTAATAAAAACTGCCTAATTTATGCCTGAGGCTAATTCACTCATCAAATGAAGTCCTGCCCAGAGTACAGGCAAAAAGAGAAACAGGGATAGTTCACCGCAGGGGCAATTTAACATCTGCCCAGTGCCCCACCAAGCAAGGTACTGAGAAACACATGCGATAGGGAAGAGCTGGGGCCCTAATCCTGTCTCT
The DNA here is from genome assembly GCF_036850995.1 of Saccopteryx leptura. Lineage (NCBI taxonomy): Eukaryota > Metazoa > Chordata > Mammalia > Chiroptera > Emballonuridae > Saccopteryx > Saccopteryx leptura. The sequence continues at coordinate 181,480,597 of NC_089506.1, read as the reverse complement.
GCCACTAGCCAGCTGTGTGACCTCAGCCAATCAAGGCTTGTTTCTCAATCTTGAAACTAGCAGTTCCTCTCAGCTAGGAAACACCTAGATGTAGCAGATGGCATGCCTGAGTCTTCGGAACAAATTCTAAGATATTTTAATGATAGAAAGCACAAAACTTCTGAGATAAAATTTTTTATTTGGGGGTTTTGTTTGTGTTTTGTTTTGTTCCTGTTGTGAGGGACCCTGGAGCTTGCAGATTTATACCACATAAAACGTTGAGAGCCAGTGGAACTGGATAACCCCTAATGAGTCTCCCACGCTGCCATTCTGTGATTCTAGGCTATCACCGAGTGTTTCTGCAGAAGCAGACAAAGCTGGCCCGGAGCCAGAATTGGTTCTAGTTATCAAGCCAAAGCCTGCCCCTCAAAATAATGAGCTTTTGGAGAGGCTAAAACTGTTTTTATTCTTACAGTGAGCAGCTTGCTTGCAATAAAAAGAGAGCAGACTCCAAGTTAAGAGTGTTCCATTGCCTACAAATCTAATATCCACATCAAATGAATCTGCCATAGACAATTATTGTTGCAAAAATTAGAAATGATTGTCAAAATTTTTCCCTTAGAATTTAACCATATGTGACAAAAAATTTCTTCAAGTTTACCTGCAGTATTTTAAAGACAACCATTTTATTATTCTGTGTAAAATGCTAAAGGATTTTTTAAAAGTATTATTTTTTAATTTTTTTTTATTTATTTTTAGAGAGGGCTAGAGAGAGACAGAGGAGAGAGACAGAGAAAGAGAAGGGGGGAGGAGCTGGAAGCATCAACTCCCATATGTGCCTTGACCAGGCAAGCCCAGGGTTTCAAACCAGCGACCTCAGCATTTCCAGGTCGACGCTTTATCCACTGCGCCACCACAGGTCAGGCCACTAAAGGATTTTTTAAATTAAATGAGATAAAATTACCTTTTTCTACATCTCATTGAGAAAAAGAAAATAAGACAGCATGTTCCAATTAGCATAAACAGACTAGAGATTTTCTTTTCTACTGCAGTCTCAGATCTCTGAGAGGAAACTTGATGTCTGGTACAAGTTATCTAGGGAGGATCAACAATACTCTGTAACATGACGTAAACAAAGGGCAGAAAGCAGAAGGGAGACAAAAGTGCCGCCACCATTGTAATAATGAAACAACGTAACATTTCACTAACCTTTCAAAATATCTAAGATTCAAGAGTGACTCCAAACTGAATTTCAGAGTCAGAATATTTTCTAACAATTCTAAGGGAGAGAAGGTGAGAAACTAAATACTCATTATGAAAACTTTCAGTGATGCAAATTATTAGAAATATCAAGGGGGGGAAAGAGTTAGTATTTGAAAGGGCATGAGCTGAAAAATAAATATGCCATTTTATATTGCATATTATAACCAATCCGCCTTTATCTCAAAGTCGACCAGGTTGGGTAAAACTTTATCTAGCTCTAATTTATATAAATAGGATGATGGAAGGATAAAATTTCTAGAAGTAAACCATTAGTTTATTACTTATTTTTTCAGGACTGAAACTTTTTTGCAATGTATGCCTTTTGGGAGACAATTCTCCATGGGCCTTTCATACTTCTGCAAGTATTGTAAGTGAGACACTCAGTCTGATAACTTTGTTCTGAAAAAAAATCTCAAGGATGTTTGTACAGTGAATATGTTCTACAGGCATCCAGATTCCATGGCAGACTCACTTGTAAGTTAGCCAGTAAGGTGAATATCTCAGAAACCTCATAGTTCTTAACAATACTGACATTGTAATTACCCTAGGAACAGGGGTCGCTTCTCTGAAGTGTTGGGAATAATAAAAAACACTTCATGCCCTGGCTGGTTGGCTCAGCGGTAGAGCGTCGGCCTAGCGTGCGGAGGACCCGGGTTCAATTCCCGGCCAGGGAGCACAGGAGAAGCACCCATTTGCTTCTCCACCCCTCCGCCGCGCTTTCCTCTCTGTCTCTCTCTTCCCCTCCCGCAGCCAAGGCTCCATTGGAGCAAAGATGGCCCGGGCGCTGGGGATGGCTCTGTGGCCTCTGCCCCAGGTGCTAGAGTGGCTCTGGTCGCAACATGGCGACTCCCAGGATGGGCAGAGCATCGCCCCCTGGTGGGCAGAGCCTCGCCCCATGGTGGGCATGCCGGGTGGATCCCGGTCGGGCGCATGCGGGAGTCTGTCTGACTGTCTCTCCCTGTTTTCAGCTTCAGAAAAATGAAAAAAAAAAACAAAACAAAAAACACTTCATGTGTTTTAACATGGATGACTTTTTAGGATGTGTCAACAGTGGTTTTACTGTCATATAGAGAAGAGGTACAAATGTGTGTGTGAAATCTGATTTGACCAACACAATAAGCCCTTATAGGTACCAGTATTTACAGATCCAGAAATTCTATATTTCCTAGGTCTTTAGAGTTGATAACAGCTCAAGGTACTAATAAAACTCACATGAAACTGACAGATAGTCCATAATAATCATTTGTTTATTTAATAAGAAATATCATTTCTGAGCAGATCAGAAGCTTGCCAGAAAATAATGGTAAATACCATCTCTCTCCCAATATGCAAGTCAAGTGTAATAATTAGGAGCTAATTAAGTGTTCTCAATGGTTAGTATCGAGTCTGATATATGCATGACCACTTTAGGCTATATCCCAGATTGAATATTCATATCAGTTAGTCAAGGTGCTCTCTCTTCTGGATAATGCTGAATAAATATATACAAATTTTACTTGGAAGGATTTCCTTTTCTAGAATATACCCAGACCACTGTCTTTCAGTGAAGAGCTTTTTTCTTCAGATTGCAATTCAACTCATTAGGCTTCAGCTCTCTGAGCTGCTTCGCCTTACATTCTAAACACGGGAAATTAGCTATAGTCGACAGGGTTTTCATCCTTTGGTTCTCAAAGAGAGGTCCCTGGACCAGCATCATTGGTATCATTTGGGAATTTATTAGAGCTGAAACTTCTAAGATTCTGATCCAAACCTAGTGAATCTAAAATTCTAAGGAGAAGCCCAGTAATCTCTGTTCAATATGCTCTCCAGGGGATTCCAATACACAGGAAAAAGGTACCATATTATATATATCCAATTGGATGATAACAGTGAATTCCAGAGGGTTGTTAAAGTTATTGGAAAATCTCCATTTTGCTTAATTAAAAATAAGTTGGCTATTGACTAGAGCTTGAAATACTGTGTGTGTGTGTGTGTGTGTGTGTGTGTGTGTATAAAATTGATGTCAATCTTTGTTATTGGGACAAACTGGATGAAGGATGTATGGTAACTGTATTTTTACAACTTGCTATGACTCTATAACTTTCAAAATAAAAAGTTTTTAAGCTTGAAAATGTATGATTTTTATAGTGAAGAGACTTTTACTTTTATATGAAAAAGATAAGATGTTTTCATGACACATAAATAAGGAAACAATAATACTTACTAAGCAACCTGTGTCATATTGAAATCTCTCTCAACTTTGTCTCACCCCTATGTGTGGAATCATATGGTTCTTAGCTTTCTCTGATTTACTTATTTCACTCAGTATAAGTTATCAAGATCTATCCATGTTGTCGTAAATAATACTATGTCATCATTTCTTATGGCTGAGTAGTGTTCCATTGTATATATGTACCGCATCATCTTTATCCAATCCTCTATTGAAGGGCATTTTGGCTGTTTCTGAGCCTTGGCCACCGTGAACAATGCTGCGATGAACATGGGGCTGCATGTGTCTTTATGTACCCATGTTTTCAAGTTTTGTGGGTATATACCCAGTAGAAGGATTGCTGGGCAATATGGTAGTTCTATTCTTAATTTTTTGAAGAACCACCATACTTTCTTCCTTAATGGTTGCACTAATTTACATTTCTACCAACAGTGAATGAGGGTTCCTTTTTCTCCACAGCCCCTCCAGCACTTGTTATTACCTGTTTTGTTGATAATAGCCAATCTAACAGGTGTGAGGTGGTACCTCATTATAGTTTTGATTTTCATTTGTCAAATAGTTAGTGATGATGAGCATTTTTTCATATATCTGTTGGCCATTTGTATTTCTTCTTGGGAGAAGTGTCTGTTCATGTCATGGACATAGACAGGGGTACAGTGGTTACCAGGGGGAAGGGGGAGGGATGGGGGGGAATAAGAGGGGCTTAATGAAAAAATATAGGGCGACAGATGATTTGACTTTGGGTGATGGGTATACAACATAACTGACTGTCCAAACAATGTGAAGATGTTTTCTCTAGATCTATGTTCTCTGATTGACCAATGTCACCCTGTTAAATTTAATTATCTAGATAAAAAAAAATTTTTTAATTAAAAAAAATCTCTCTCTTAATGTTGCATTTCTTACCAATGGGAAAGGAAGAGAAAAACACAGAAGTTATAATGATACAATGTCTGTTAGGGAACTGCATGAGAAACAATAAGTAATTAAATTCATACCCCTCAAATTAAAAAATTACTTAGAATATGTCCTCAGAATTAACAAAAAGGGTTTTGTGAGTCATGAATATCAGAGCTTAATTCATAAAAGTAGAGGTGCAAGCTTTACAGATTTTATTGATAGGATTATGTTTCAAAGGGTAAAAATGACCATGTGTTAGAGATTGGTCTTCGTTTTTTTGTTGTTGTTGTTGTTCAGATTCTCTGAGAAGCAGGTGTCAATATAGGATTAGATATGTAATAAATGTATTAAGAAAGCTTGTGGGTGTGACCTGTGGTGGCGCAGTGGATAAAGCATCAACCTGGAATGCTGAGGTCGCTGGTTGAAAACCCTGGGCTTGCCTGGTCAAGTCACATATGGGAGTTGATGCTTCCTGCCCCTCCCCCCCTTCTCTTTCTCTCCTTTCTCTAAAATTGAATGAATAAATAAATAAATGAAAAACAAAAGAAAGAAAGCTTGTGAAGATACAGGGGAGGAAGTAAGAGTAGGTGGAAAAGCCATCAGACCACAAAGTAGGTGAAAAGTGAGGGGAAGGAAAGAGAATTGGAAAGACATCTCAGACTGTAGGGGTCTAAGGAAGATTTGGCCATTTCAAGGGGGGAAATTCTTGAGTGAAAAGTTACCTTGTAGATTAGTCCCACGTTTGGCAGCCATAAACCCGCATTAGTAGTCCTTCCGTACTTAGTGACTGGCTGGGAGCAGCCCAGAGGAAATGTGGCTTCAGCTCAAACACTGAGATGGATCCAGAGGGCAAGGCTGCCAATCAACTATGTGCTCTGCAGTAGGAGAGCTGAGTGGTACATTTGGATGGCTATTGGTGTTTTAAACCAAGTTATCTCAGAACATAAACTACATAAGTACAAAAACAGTATATGCTCTGCCTGGCCAAGCTATGTAGTTATCAAGATATAGTGTGTCATATTTCAGATCTTCCAAATCATCTCTCTCATACTTGGAAATCTCTGAAACAAACACAACAAATGGTGACTAGTATAGTTAAAGGAATTCAGTGCTAAAATTTTTGAAAACATGATTTGAGACCAGGATATTGTAATGAATCATGTGATAAAATTAATATAACAGTTTGCATGCTTACAATCAATGTGTGCACCCAGTGTAATTCTCTCATGATTCTATCATTTACATGTGATACACTGTAGGACACAAAGTCACAACCCAGATCTGTCAGTGCCTCTAATAGCAAAGCTACAGATACCTTTCAGAGTTCTATGATAGAGCCAGATATTCACATTACAGCCATTAATGACCTTTTTGTTTGCTTTTAATTAATAGACTTTGCTTTACAGTAATTTTAGGTTTGCAGAAAAATTGAGTAGAGAGTACAGAGAATTCACAAATGTCCTCTTTCCCTGACTGCCCACCACATTTCCCCTTATTCTTTTTTTTTCTTTCTTTTTTTTGTATTTTTCTGAAGTTGGAAATGGGGAGGCAGTCAGACAGACTCCTGCATGCACCCGACCGGGATCCACCCGGCATGCCCACCAGGGGGCGATGCTCTGCCCATCTGGGGCATTGCTCTGTTGCAACCAGAGCCATTCTAGCGTCTGAGGCAGAGGCCATGGAGCCATCCTCAGCGCCCGGGCCAACTTTTTGCTCCAATGGAGCCTTGGCTGTGGGAAGGGAAGAGAGAGCCAGAGCGGAAGGAGAGGGGGAGAGGTGGAGAAGCAGATGGGCGCTTTTCCTGTGTGCCCTGGCCGGAAATCGAACCCAGGACTCCTGCACGCCAGACCGACACTCTACCACTGGGCCAACCGGCCAGGGCTTGCCCTTATTCTTAATATCTGGTATTAGTGTAATACATTTGAAGAGCCAGTATTAACACATTATTATTATTAACTAAAAACCATAGTCTATTTTGGGTTCATCTCCTTGTGTTGTGCAGTCTATAGGTTTTGAAAAATGTATAATGACACACATCTACCATTACAATATCATACAGAATAGTTTCATAAAAATTCCCTGGGCTCCACCTCTCCATCCCCACTACCTCCCTCCCCGTGAACTCTTGGCAGTGATGGATGTTTTAACTGTCTTGATAGTTTTGCTTTTTCTAAAATATTACATAGTTGGAACCATACACTATGTAGCTGTTTCAGATTGTCTTCTTTCACTTAGCAATATGTGTTTAAGGTTCTTTCATATCTTTTCAATATGCATTCAATGTTCTTCATATCTTGAAAGTTCATTTCTTTTTTTCATTGTACGGATGTGTCAATGTTAGTTCGCCCATTCACCTATTGAAAGGCATCTTAGATGTTTCCAAGTTTGGGGAATTATGAATAAAGCTGCTATAAACTTTCATGTGATGGTCTGTTTTTAAGTTCACTTTGGTAAATACCATTAAGTTTAAGATTTTCAACTCATTTCAAAAATGCCACGAAATATGATTGCTGAATCACATACTGAGGGTATATTGTTTTATCAAAACTGCCAAAATATCTTGCAAAGTGTCTGTACCACATTAATAACTTTTTAATAAGGCAGCTGTTTGTGGTCCTTTTTTTTTTTTTTTTTTTTTTCATTTTTCTGAAGCTGGAAACAGGGAGAGACAGTCAGACAGACTCCCGCATGCGCCCGACCGAGATCCACCCGGCACGCCCACCAGGGGCGATGCTCTGCCCACCAGGGGGCGATGCTCTGCACATCCTGGGCGTCGCCATGTTGCGACCAGAGCCACTCTAGCGCCTGAGGCAGAGGCCACAGAGCCATCCCCAGCGCCCGGGCCATCTTTGCTCCAATGGAGCCTTGGCTGCGGGAGGGGAAGAGAGAGACAGAGAGGAAAGCGCGGCGGAGGGGTGGAGAAGCAAATGGGCGCTTCTCCTGTGTGCCCTGGCCGGGAATCGAACCCGGGTCCTCCGCACGCTAGGCCGACGCTCTACCGCTGAGCCAACCGGCCAGGGCCTGTGGTCCTTTTAAAAAGCAAAAATAATACCTTTGTAAAATCTTATCAACTTCCCTATTAGGGAGCAAAAGGTGATTCTCCGTTCAGGCAGTAGAAGAAAATAAGAAAGCAGGCAGGACAAGCAGAGATTTTTTTTTTCTATTCAGCTCCAGAGACCCTTGAACCTTTCTAGTACAAAATAAACCTTTAATCAAAGGTAGGAGTTTCTGAAAATAACTTAGTGTTTATAGCTGTTTCCATCTGAACCTCAGCTATTAATTAACATCCTTTTGACAAGTAAATCTTGAGACTCTGGCCTGAGTTAAAGCTACTAGTATTTTCAAAACTATGTGAACAATATTGTTGGTAGTTTCTAAATATATATTTAGTGAAAATAACAACAGAAGGTAATGCTGGATTGTAGGGAAAGTATTAATTTTCTTCCTCTATCTTCTTAGTCAATGAGGATAGATTTTAAATTCTTTTCCAATCTCTTAAAAAAAAATCCCTACAAAGAAAAACAGATGGTCTACCCCACCTAGCACACCTGTTTTACTGGTTACCCTTCATCAAACAAAGCTTCAGACACCAAAGGCTCATGCTGACTTACTAAAAATACAGCATAATTATAATATGCAAGTCTCTCTAGGGAGAGTAGAGGACCTGAGGTGTTTTTCAGCTTTCCTTAGCTACTATTACTGTTAATAAAAGCAAATTTTGGCCCTGGCCGCTTTGCTCAGTGGTAGAGCGTTCAGCCTGGCGTGCGGGGGTCCCAGGGTTCGATTCCCGGCCAGGGCACACAGGAGAAGTGCCCATCTGCTTCTCCACCCGTCTCCCTCTCCTTCCTCTCTGTCTCTCTCTTCCCCTCCCACAGCCAAGGCTCCAATAGAGCAAAGTTTGCCCGGGTGCTGAGGATGGCTCTGTGGTCTCTGCCTCAGGTGCTAGAATGGCTCTGATTGCGGTAGAGCGACACCCCAGATGGGCAGAGCATCACTTCCTGGTGGGCATGCCGGGTGGATCCCGGTCGGGCGCATTCGGGAGTCTGTCTGACTGCCTCCCTGTTTCCAACTTCAGAAAAAAATACAAAAAAAAAAAAAAGTAAATTTTACTTCAAAAATAAGGAAAGATCAATTGCTTTTTGTTCAAACTCTAAAAGTAAAGCATATTCAGAGTGATGATTTTAAGAATGCAGAATATAATAATATGATTAAAACCACCCCAGATTATAGCACCTAGCGATAATTTTTATTAATATTTTGATTATACTTCCAGGTATTCCTTAACATGTAGGCTTATAAAATTAAGATAAGATTATATAAAGAGGTGGTCAAAAGTAGGTTAATAATAATAATACAATAATTAGTAAATAAATAATACAAAAATAAACTATTGCACATACTCAGAACTGTGCACCCACTATTGCTCGTCCCTACAACTTGGACTGTCCTTTAAAACGTGCATTATGTCCTGTATACCTTTCCATATTAAATACAGGCCTAATTAATCACTATCATTTTTTATAGCTGCATAGTATTCTATTCTGTGGTTATATCATAATTTATTTTACAAATCTTTTTTCATTTACAATTAGGTAATTCTAATTTCGTGGTTTGCTATAAAAAGGTCATCTGAAATATTCTTGAGGATTTATTTTATTATCTTCTTGTAATAAATTACTAGTAGTAATTTCAAGTTAAAGTCTATGTAGTATTTTGAAGTGCTATGTTTTGCCAAATTGCCCTCTAAAAGGCTTTTTTTCCCTCTAATATTTATTTTATTGATTTTAGAGAGAAGAAGGGAGAGAGTGGGAGAGATGGGAACATCAATCTGTTCTTGTATGTGCCCTGACTGGGGATTCAACCGGCAATTTTTACACTTCGAAATGATGCTCTAACCAACTGAGCTATCCAGCCATGGGGCCCGCCAAAAGGCCCCCTGTACTGTAACTCCTATCAACGTTACAGAAGAGGTGGCATTTTCTCACCAACTGACCAACTGTGGGCATTTGATAGGTTTATAAAAAAAAAAGTACTTTGCCCTGGCCGGTTGGCTCAGTGGTAGAGCGTTGACCTGGCATGCAGGAGTCCCGGGTTTGATTCCTGGCCAGGGCACACAGGAGAGGCGCCCATTTGCTTCTCCACCCCTCCCTCTTCCTTCCTCTCTGTCTCTCTCTTCCCCTCCCGCAGCCAAGGCTCCACTGGAGCAAAGTTTGCCCAGGTGCTGAGGATGGCTCTGTGGCCTCTGCCTCAGGCACTAGAATGGCTCTGGTCGTGACAGAGGGACGCCCCAGATGGGCAGAGCATCGCCCCCTGGTGGGCATGCCGGGTGGATCCCGGTGGGGCACATGCGGGAGTCTGACTGCCTCCCTGTTTCCAACTATAGAAAATACAAAAAAAAAAAAAAAGTACTTTTGGTGGAAAATTATATTTCAATATTGTATCTACTTACATTTCTTTATATCTGAATTAAAGTGTATTTTCATTCACCTATTGGCCATTTGTATTAATTTTGTCCTTTGCCTATATTTCTATTAAATAATATTTTTTTTACTGGCTGAAAAACTCACTAGGTATTGGAGTAGGCAAAATTAGTTTACTAAATATCTAAAGGAGCTGCTTTTTAAAAATTTCTGTTTGGAAGCCTCAAATTTTAGATTTTATCCCTAAATGTACAAGAAAATTATTAGAATTCTGCTAAGAAAAAAAAAAATAAAGCCTGACCCGTGGTGGCGCAGTGGATATAACGTTGACCTGGAATGCTGAGGCCGCCAGTTCAAAACCCTGGGCTTGCCTGGTCAAGGCACATATGGGAGTTGATGTTTCCTGTTCCTCCCCCCTTCTCTCTCTCCTCTCTCAAAATCAATAAATAAAATCTTTAAAAAAGTACATATTGTCCTGGACAGGTGGCTTGGTTGGTTACAGCATCATCCTGATACACAAAGGTGACAGGTTTGATCCTGGGTCAGACCACATACAGAAACAGATTGACATTTCTGTATCTCTTTTTCTCTCCCTTCCTCTTTCTCTAAAATCAATAAATAAAATCTTTTAAAATAAATAAATAAATAAATAAATAATTTGATAATGCATATTTTTAGGACAAAATGATACAAAAGGATTATTTTTTACTCTTAAAAGAGAATACAAATGACAGTTGTAAAAAAAATTATTTCTAATAGTTATATGACAAAATCAGTTATTCCCTAGCAGTACAAATCAAAGCAAACCAAAAACGCCAGACTGATTTATGTGTGTGTACACACTGCTTTTAGTTTATAATCCTTGTGAATTTTTCTTGTGCACTCTAAAATGGTAGTGTATAATGTCTACTCTCTGTATCATTTACAGAAAAGAACTAGAACTTAACAAGTAAGTCAGCACACAGCATGCTCCCTTTGTGGAAATCACATAGCCACCTCTGTTCTCAGTTACATTTCAATTAGGTACTCCGCATCACATTGGAGAGAGCAAGCACCCTAAATTACTGATTTCCCATTGTTTCCTGAGGAACACGGTAAATTTCATACATCTATCCAACTAAGATCCAGGTTTTACATTATTCCAGGGGCTCTAAAGAATGAGATATACAGGCAGACAATAGCTTTCCTTATTCTTTCTGAGCCTAGAAAACAAGTCGGTGCCACCTGTCCAGGATTGCAGCAAAGAGTAAAACATTAGAGAGCAAAGTCTTGATATATCATATGTGGGTTTGTTGCCACTGTATAGATTTTTTTTTTTCTGGTTAATTTTTTAATCTGTCAAGGATGTGATACAATATGTGCAGATTTCTTGTATGCAAAGGCTTCAGCTTAAATTCTAAGTCATCAAGAAACAGATCCACAACAAAATTTCTTAGCCTTTATTAACTGCAAAAAGAACACATCTTAAGGAGAGAGGGAGCATTTTATTTAATCTGGCTCCCCTATTGTCCCTTCCATTGGAAAGAAAGAGCTCGTTACTTGATGTGTATGCCTGTAACACAGTACTCTGCTCTTGAAAAGCGTAGGCTTATTCACCCTGGTCAAACCATGAGTAATGCAGGATGAAAAATAAAAGTGTGAATCTTTTCCTTCTCAAACTCTAATCATCTTCTAGAGAAAGGGTGGGGGATGCAAAATATTTTTATAAAATCAGAATAAAATGTGATGTGTGTGTGTATAAAATCCTATCTTACTCATATATTCACTACTGGTTTTATGAGGATACCATATTTCCTAATTAGATTGCAAAGTCCTTTTTGAGCAAGGACTTTATCTCATAATTTTCTTGCATTCCTTTACAGCATATACAATGAGTATTTGTTTATAGATTGTTTTGCAAGGCTTTAGGCAAATGAGCTAAAAGTATGTACAATTGTGTGACAAAATTGATTTATAATAAAATAGTGCCTTATAAACTCTGTTAAACAATTCTGCAAGACAGGGTTTATTTCAAAATAATTAAATAAAGACATGTTTAACAATTTTCACAGAGTGTAGTGGATCTCCACTGAAAATAAGCTATTATGTGTATATTCTGAATGTACTGTGTGTGTATGAATTCCCTACCATGGTGCAAAATCAATTCAGTCCCCAAAATAATAAATAATCCAAACTACACATACGGCATTTTATGAGTAATTTCCAGGTAAGGATACATTATAAACCTTTATTCTTCTTACAAAAAGAACAATCAAAATGGAAAATTGACCATTGCGTATTTGTTCTTCCGTAAAGGGCTATCATTAGACATCTCTATGGCTAAACTGGAACTTCAAGTTTTATTATTCTCCTTTTCAAACTACAATTCTTTATTTTCAGAGGACTCAGGTGCAGCTGTGTTACTGAAATACACACCCCACACCTACACTGGCTTCTAGATAACAAGTGATTAAAAGACATTTACTGCATGCATTTTTTAACAGAAGTGTTTCATTTAGACACATATAATTCAGTCATAATTTCAAGTTCTCATAATGGTTTGCTTTAATGTTATTATCTTTTACAGACATTTAATAATGGATAAAGATGTGGAATGCTCTATTAAATATATAACAATATTAAGTGCATTTTAATACATTTTATTCTATAATTCATCTATATAATGAATTATGAGTCAATTTTGCATAAAATAGGTTGGTTGGATTTGAACACAAAAATTCTGCAATAAAAAAATAGACTATGGCCCTGGCCGGTTGGCTCAGCGGTAGAGCGTCGGCCTAGCGTGCGGAGGACCCGGGTTCGATTCCCGGCCAGGGCACACAGGAGAAGCGCCCATTTGCTTCTCCACCCCTCCGCCGCGCTTTCCTCTCTGTCTCTCTCTTCCCCTCCCGCAGCCAAGGCTCCATGGGAGCAAGGATGGCCCGGGCGCTGGGGATGGCTCTGTGGCCTCTGCCCCAGGCGCTAGAGTGGCTCTGGTCGCAATATGGCGACGCCCAGGATGGGCAGAGCATCGCCTCCTGGTGGGCAGAGCGTCGCCCCATGGTGGGCGTGCCGGGTGGATCCCGGTCGGGCGCATGCGGGAGTCTGTCTGACTGTCTCTCCCTGTTTCCAGCTTCAGAAAAATGAAAAAAAAAAAAAAAATAGACTATGACTCCTAACTACTACAGTAAAACATGATCACTTTAAAACATGTTTTGGTAGTCAGAATTTTTTTTTCATTGAAATTCATAAGCTACATAGGAAAAATAAGTAGTAATAAAAACAATGATTTTCATGATCTACTTTTTCTCAAACAGTCCACTGTCTGTCAATTCAATAAACAGATTCAGTTTTTCAATTATCTTACAATAATTAAAACTAGTGTTATTGAACCCTTACAACAATGTGAAGTAGGTACAACTACAGCCATTTTACAGATGGAGAAACTGAGACTTAGGAAGGTTAAGTAACTTGCCCAAGGCTACAGAGCTAGTGAATGACACAGCTGAGATTCAAATCTAGCTGTTCTAGTTTCATAGCCTATGCCTGTGGCTCTTAGTAATCATTGCAAAAAAAAAAAAATTACTTATTAAGTATATCCTCTGCTAGAGGTCAAGAAGAAAATAGTCAACTAGGAAATTCCTGATTTCAATGGGGCTTAGCAGGAGAGACAAACAAACAAGTGACAAAAATAATTACATTTGCATAAAGCATAGACCTCCTGGGATGGGCATTGCTGAGTCAGGTGGTTCCCCTTAATACCACTGGGTCATATAGTTCAGGCAGCAGTATCTCTTTGATGTTCTGCAGTTCAGTGGAGTTTAAAGTAACAGAACACAGAAAAGTTTTGGATTTGTATTTCTGATGATTTTCTCAGCTGATCATCCCTCCATATCTAAAAGAAGCTAGAGGAAGATACGTCTGGAAAGATGCTCCATATTCTGGAAAGAAGCTTGCTGTCAGCTTCAGGAGTCAAGCAACATGCTCAGACCCACCTAGTGGACAGCGTCAGATGTTTACATTTGTACACGAGGGCACAGGGCTGTCAGTTAAAGAAGATAACCTGATCCCTATCTCATTTATTGCTTATTTCATGATTTGGGGGCAGGCACTTGTTTTGGAATAAGTTCCAATTTCATCTTGTGGCAAGAGCCACAACTCTTGAATATTGTCAGTCAGACTCATGGCTCAATTTCACTTACGACTGTTTCCTCCCTTGAAGTACAGACCTCATGGCATCAGTGATACACTGGATTGTTTTAAATCACTTGACTTGATCAGGTGTTACTGGATGTCTCATATCTAATTTCCATTAGTAACCTTGAAAAACCCATTACCACGAAGAAACCACTTCCAAACCACATATGCTGTAGGCATTAGTCCCTTTGTAATATTCCAGGAAACAAGTCAAAGCAGCTGTACAAAATCTGTCTCTTTTGAATGTTTTCCCATTTGGAAGACGTAGTTCGCTAGGGCTGCCATTACCAAAGTGCCACAGACTGTGTAGCTTGAAGTCCAGGATCAAAGTGTCAGTACTGTTGCTTTCCTCTGAGGCATCTTTTCTGGCTTGTAGATGACTGTCATCTCCCTGCCTTAACATGGTCTTCCCTGCGCGCGCGCGTGTGTGTGTGTGTGTGTGTGTGTGTGTGTGTGTGTGTGTGTTCTAATATTTTCTTCTTATATGGACGCCAGACATATTGGGTCCTCCTAAATAGACTTCATTTTAACTTATTTACCTCTTCAAAATCCCTATCTCCAAAAACAGTCACATTCTGAGATACTGGGAGTTAAGACTTCAACACATGAACTTGGGAATGGGTGGGGCAAATATGCTCCCTAGTACGAGAATTGACTAGATATGAGAGCATTCCCTGTCCAGTCTATCATTCATTTATAAAAATCTCTGGTATCTCCTCCACTCTTAGCAGCTCCTAAGGTTGACCTAAGGGCAACACTAGCTCTTCTCCCCACCCCCTTAGAGACGGCAGTTTCCTCTAGCACAATGTTTTCTAGCGAGGGGTGTATACCACTGGACAGGAAGTTAGGTGGTATAAATAACACTGAGTCATACAGTGAAAGTGATTTAATTCCCTTGCCGTTCTTCTGAGGAAGTCCTTGGGCAGTCTGGATTTGCTGGTAATGTTTTTTAACACTGGCTAATTCCTCCCTACCCATTCCCCTACTTTTTTTTGCTAAACAAACAGCAATCAGGCCTCAAGCTCAAGAGCCTTTGACAAGCAGCAGCACCTAGCCAACTAAATACTTGTTCTGTTGCATGTTTGTTTTCATTGAATTCATGAGCTCACCCACCATTTCTATTTGTGGTAAGTGATTCTGAATTTCAATTAAAATTGTGTTGTTGTTTTAATTTAATATGAAATATTTAACTTAGGAAAAAGTAAGTTGAAAGAAAAATATGAACGATAGCGCAAGTCGTGGGCAGATATGGGAAAATCATGAAAGTGGCTAGAAGGGATCTGAAGTCTTGGAAATGCTGCCGCAAAGTGTGAGATAAGCAGAAATATTGGGCTTCCTGCGTCTTTGAGTGGTCCATTCCTCAGAGCAATGACGCTTCCCACTGTAACCTGAGCCACTGCTGTCAGGACTGTTGTGGTCAACACCTGCTTCCAGGAATCCGGTCCACTCCCCGGAGTGTGGCGCCTTCTCCACTATGAGGAGGCGGAGTGGGACCGAGCTGCCTCCCCCTTCTGTTCCCCTGAAAACTGTCCTATCAAGTGTCTACTCCCCACAGGGCAGGGGTCCACTCTTTGGATCCTTTCCCTTTTACTTCATGTCCAACCTTGACTTAGGAAGGCCTTCATCTTAATCAAGGAGCAGCTAAACAGAAGTTGAGTCCAGACACACGTAGACAAAACAGCATTTCTGACTTGGATCTGAAAACTTCCAGGAAATCCCAGCACACGTGACTCAGAATTATTCCCAGTCTTGTTCTCACTCTTTGTCACACTTTAGTTTTATGATTAGGAGTTTCATTCCTTGCTTCCCTTCTGAATTTCTGATTTAATGCTAACTTTGGGATTCAGGAGGCTCAATTTGGAGGATAGGGTTATATTTGTGTTGTTAGGACAGTCTCGCCTGGTAAACTGTTTTATCTGCAAGGGTAAAATATCTCCCCAGTCAAAATAGGTTAATTAATCTACTATATAATTATATGAAGGTTTTAAAAGAATTATTTATACAAAGGGGAAATGCTCATAGTATTAAAGAAAGTTTACTGGCCCTGGCCAGTTGGCTCAGTGGTAGAGCGTCAGCCTGGCGTGCAGGAGTCCTGGGTTTGATTCCCGGCCAGGGCACACAGGAGAAGCGCCCATCTGCTTCTCCACCCCTCCCCCTCTCCTTCCTCTCTTTCTCTCTCTTCCCCTCCTGCAGCCAAGGCTCCATTGGAGCAAAGATGGCCCGGGCGCTGGGGATGGCTCTGGATGCAACAGAGTGACGCCCCAGAGGGGCAGAACATCGCCCCCTGGTGGGCGAGCCGGGTGATTCCGGTCGGGCACATACGGGAGTCTGTCTGACTGCCTCCCCGTTTCTAGCTTCGGAAAAATGAAAAACAAACAAACAAAAAAAGAAAGTTTACTAAACAGCATTTATGATAAAGGATTACTTTTTTAAGAGCATTATATATCTGTATTATAATTGACTGAGTCATATGTAATTAGAAGAGATGCCAAAATGTTATCAGTGGTTCTTTAGCTGGAGAGATTATGAAAATTTAAAATTTTTATTCTTTTCTATATTTTCTTAATTTTCTACATTTAAATTTTATTTTGTTTAAAATTTGAAAAAATATTAAACTTAAAACAGAGCTCATGTTATTTTTAAAAGTGACCTCAGCGTTCCCCTGGATTTGTCTCTTGTTTCAAGAACGTTTGGACGGAACAGACCCAGGGACACCTTCTCCCAGCCTCTGACCGCCCTCCTGTCTCCTCCCAGTCACCATGTTCGGAACCACCTCAGCCATCCTCAGCCTCCGAGACCAGGCAACATTGACTTTAACTCCTTTTTTGCCGAACAACCATGAGCTCCCAAACTTGTCAGAATTATTCCACCGAGGCAGAAGCTGCTGTCAACTGCCCGGTAAGCCTGCGTCTGCGGGGCTCTTCCACCGCCCTCTCTGTGGGCCTGTGTTGTGACCGGGACAATGGGGCTCTGGAGGAGATGGGCCACTGCTTCCGAGAGTTGGCCAAGAAGTGCCAGGTCACCCAGTATCTTTTAAAGATGCAAAACCAGCACAGTGGTCATGGTCTCTTCCAGAACGTGCTGAAGCCTTCCTAAGATGAGTGGGGTGAAACTAGGGACACCATGGAAGCTGCCATGATCTTGGGGACAAACCTGAACCAGGCCCTTCTGGGTCTGCCTACCCCAGGACCTACCCACACAGATCCTTATTTCTGTGACTTCCTGAAGAACCACTTCCAGATGCGGAGGTGAAACTAACCTCCGCAGGCTGGCCAGCCCCCAGCTGGGCTGGGAAAGGATCTCCTCGAAAGGCTCACCTTCAAGCAGAAATAGGAGCACTTGGAGCCCCCAGGCCTTTGCAAGGCCTGTCTGCATCACCTGGTGTCTGGCCTACACCTCTCCCTGAAACCACTAGGCATCCCTTTACCCTAAAGCCCTCTCCCATGTGTTGGACCAAATGGAAACAATAAAGCTTTTTTCAGAAAAAATAAAAAAACTAAAACAAAACTCTTCTTCCAACATTTCCAGGATGAGTCTCTACCGTCTAAAATGGTGACCGCTGCTGCCCAGGACTCTGAGAAATTTCTTTTGCCTTCTGCTGAGAAAAAGATAGTAATGCTATGTTATTTCTGCACCATTCTCTGCCAAGAAACATGGTCTTAGGTGAGCTATAGGACCAACAAAATAAGATAAGTTTGGCTGATTTCCTTAGTACTAGGTTAATAAAATTGTTTTATTTTCCTTGAAGAGATTAAAAAAAGAACACTATTTTTTTTTCTCATCGAATTATGAACCAAAACAGCAAGTGAAAAGAGGCTGATACTAGGTTGGAATTTCAATAACTAGGTACATTATTTTATTCCTTTACAAGTGTTTATTTGACCACCCAATTATAAAACCTTTTCTATGGCAATGGTTCTCAATCTTTTTAAGCCCATCATCCATCAGATCCAACATGGCTCCTCAGAGAACTAACTTTCAAAGGGATAAGAAAGCAAGCCTCATAAGTGCAGTTCAGAGGGGGAGAGGCATTTTACCTGAATAAAAATACTCTTAAATGCTTCTACTACCCTACCCTACACACACACACACACACACACACACACACACACACACACACACACACTTTGATAATTACTTCTCTATAACATTTTGTTGCCTTTTATTGAATGTTTAGAACAACATCAAAAGGCAACTATCTACTTAAAAAAGAAAAAACCCAGCTTTACTATACTGTTCTGCTACACATTGATAGAACTACTCCCTTCTCCCTTCCTAACTGTACTCTAACTTTCTTTAATGTCTTTACAACCCGTGTGCTTCAGAGAAAGATGAGTTCATCTCCAGCCTTGGAGCTGGACTTGGCTGGTTTATAGGTTATCCCAACCCCTTGCAACTGTGATTGGTTTTGGAATAGGGCCCAGGCAAACCAGTTGTGGCATTCCCCTGGGCATATGATTGTTCAGAAATGAGCATGAGAGTCAATGTCAATCAATGAGACCCCAGTTACTTGGAAAGAAAAATGCTGTTTGGAGAAAACCCCCAAAACAGATACGTTTTCTCTGGGAGTCACTTTGCACTATTGTGAAACTTGGGACTCTGACAGCCTCCCCAGTGAGGGAAGCTGACCCGAGGATGAAACAACTCAAAGGGTAGGACACAAATGAGGGATTTGTAGGGACTGTCCCAACCCTGAAACCCTTCCTACTTCTAAAATGCCAAGTGCATACATCTCCTTATTCAGTAAACTAGTTGGGGTAAAGGTTTTGATTTCTTGCAGCTGAAAGTGTACTGATACTGACACAACATGTGTAATATTAAAGAATTCCTCAAAATACAGGTTTATGATCTTACTATAAACTGAGTTTCACTCCATAGGTTAAAATAAATAGAAAAAGAGAAGTTGCTTTAGTCAGAGTAAATAGAGAAAGAGAAGTTGCTTCAGTTTCTGTAAGGATTGATTTAAGTTAATGGCCTTAAATAGCATCTTAAATTTTTTTTTTCTGTAGTTTTCTGAAGCCAGAAATGGGGAGAGACAGTCAGACAGACTCCCGCATGCGCCCGACCGGGATCCACCCAGCACGCCCACCAGGGGGCGACACTCTGCCCACCAGGGGGCGATGCTCTGCCCCTCCGGGGGGTCGCTCTGTTGCGACCAGAGCCACTCTAGCGCCTGGGGCAGAGGCCAAGGAGCCATCCCCAGCGCCCGGGCCATCTTTGCTCCAATGGAGCCTCGGCTGCGGGAGGGAAAGAGAGAGTCAGAGAGGAAGGAGAGGGGGAGGGGTGGAGAAGCAGATGGGTGCTTCTCCTGTGTGCCCTGGCCGGGAATCGAACCCGGGACTTCTGCACGCCAGGCCCACGCTCTACCACTGAGCCAACCGGCCAGGCTAGCATCTTAAATATTAACTTTAAAAGTTTTCATTAATTACAGCATAATAATATAGTTGATTACAAGAGTTGAGGGCTTTCAGCAATCACAAATGCCAATAATGTTTTTGGTCAGAGACAGAGAGTCAGAGAGAGGGACAGATAGGAACAGAGAGACAAGGGAGAGAGATGAGAAGCATCAATTCTTCACTGTGGCAGCTTAGTTGTTCAGTGATTGTTTTCTCATATGTGCCTTGACCGGGGGACTACAGCAGAGTGAGTGACCCCTTGGTCAAGCTAGCAAGCTGGGGCTCAAGCCAGCGACCTTGGGTTTTAAGCCAGTGACTTTGGGCTTCAAGCCAGCTACCTTTGGGCTTGAGCCAGTGACCATAGGGTCATGTCTATGATCCCATGCTCAAGCCAGTGACCCTACACTCAAGCTGGTGAACGTGTGCTCAAGCTGAATGAGCCTGCACTCAAGCTGGCGACCTTGGGGTTTTGAACTTGGGTCCTCTGTATTCCATTCCAATGCTCTATCCACTGCCTGGTCAGACAATGACAATGATCTTAAAGCAAATCACAATAATAGAATTTTTGCTTCAAGTGTTTACCTGTAATATCCTGGAATTCTAATCTTTAACTATCAATGCTGATAAGAAGTGATCCAGATACACTTCTTTGTGAATAATTTATATATTATCACATTATCAAGTTGAAGAATTACATTGAAGAGAGAATTCAGTAACTATAGTATCACAAAAATAACCCATATGCTTTTTATTTTGCTTATTTTTTTAAAATTCATAATGCTTTTAAAAAGTGGTGCCCTTTCAGGTAATTCATACAGTCCTTTAAATGTGTTGAAATATCTTAAAATAACATTAGAATTATCTAAAGAAAAGCAGGTCAACTTTAAAACATTCTTATCTGTTTCGTTCTTGGATGAAATTTCATATTTTATTTCATAGCTTTAATGTATGCCGAGGAAATCAATACATTTGAGGGTATAGAAAGAGGGACTGGTGATAATAACAACAGGTGCAGGGTAATGCACATGATTATTTTCTAGGAAAAAATGTAACTGCATTGAAAGTGTATGTTTTTGAAGATTACTTAGATGCCAAAAAGTTACATTTTAATAGAAAAATCTTCTGCCCTTCAAAGATGCTTATTTGGGGATTTCTACTTCTGCTCCACTCAACTCAGCAGTACTTATTTTGCAGACTACAGATTCATAGGTTCTTTGTCATTCATCCTTCATTACTTAGTTATTTTTAATTTGCTTTAGTTATGCATTCCTACACATTATAACTGCACGTGACCACAGAGGAAATGAAGTATTCAGGCCAGCTGAATATTGATCATCTAAATTTAAATTGATTTCTATTTTGCTGACACATGAAAGTAGGAAAAAGAAATAGCTATACCAAAATAGAAATCTCTTAAATTAAGGAAAAATGTATTAAATTAACTCTTCTTCTTGTGTGTGTGGAAAGGTTTATAGTTGAGATTTTAGAATGAAAAGTAGTATCTGATAAGATCTACACATATAATATGAGCCACTTTGTAGATTCTATTTCCAAAAATTTAAAACTTTTTAATCTAGTAAGATTTTTTTTTGGGGGGGGGGGAGAGGAGAGGACTCAAACAAAATATCTCAATGAATGAAATTTTGACCAAAATAAATAACCTATCTGTGAATATAGCCATGATTGGTTTGAGAAGAGAAGGGAAAAAAGAAGTGTCAAATAACAGTCTGATTACTGGGTACCAGATTAAAGTAAATTGTTTGATTTAACTGGATTAAAAGTTAATGAATACAAGGAACTGCTATGAAGTTCCACCTTTTCATATCAAAATGATAACATTAGGCACCCATACTCATGAGAACCAGGTTTGGTGGGGAGAAAGCTAATTGATCTAGGCAGAAACACTTTAGGGAAAAGGACGAGAAGAAAAGAAAGCGGACCACTTGTGTAAAATGAGCACTCCCTAAGCTCCACGCTTAGAAGTGGTAAGTTACCTGTTTAGATTGGTTGATAATTGGGTCCAATGCATTTGTTATATCACTTAATACTTTTTAAATGGAAGCAAACTCAAGTCCTGGAATGTCTGCTCAGTTTTCCTGAACTTCGAAGCTCGCTTTAATTTTAAAAAAAGAAAAATCACCAGCGAACTTGACTGAACATAGATATATGATAAATTTATTCAATTCCTCTAATTAAGTTCAGAGGTAAATTTTCCAAGATAGACAGTGAGGTGAATTTGTGTATTTGAAATTTGAAGAAACTCTTGGGAATCTGATGGTTCTATTTTGGTCCAGGTAAGAAAAAGGAGAAAGTTCTTGAAACCTTCTGATTTCTACATTAAAAAAAAATTGAAGTATAAAAGGTTGACAAAAGTAGAAAGCTACTAGCCAAATATAACCAAATAATATTATAGCATTTTATTTAAAGAAATGAATATTCCAAAAAATGTTTACTATTTGGATAGATTTACTTTATAATAGAGGATGTTAGTCAAACATAGCATATCATGTTATGTTTAGAGTCCATCTACTGCCTAAAAAAAAAGTTTATTGAATGCCTATTGTGCCGATTGCTATTCTAGATTCTGGGGATAGAGAGTTAAACAGACAAGGTCCCTATCTCATGGAACTTAATGAACGGATTGTACTTCACTAGACTTGTGCTATTAACATAATGACTTGTTAATTTAAACAATAATTTGGGATGCACTGTTTCAAAACAGTGTTAAAATTCCTAATAAGAAAATAATGACAAACAAAAAAATAAAGTGTTTTTTTTTTACTTAATATCCCACATCAAGTAAATGTTATTTAAATAGAATTATTAGACCCCTTTCGGATATCTGAGCATCACCATGACGGTCGGCAAGAACAAAAGCCTTGTAAAGGGTGGCAAAAAGGGAGCCAAAAAGAAAGTGGTTGATTCGTTTTCTAAGAAAGATTAGTATGATGTAAAAATACCTGCTAT
Source organism: Saccopteryx leptura (assembly GCF_036850995.1). Lineage (NCBI taxonomy): Eukaryota > Metazoa > Chordata > Mammalia > Chiroptera > Emballonuridae > Saccopteryx > Saccopteryx leptura. Next base: position 181,458,287 of record NC_089506.1, on the reverse strand, counting down.
GTTCAATATGAGAAATATTGGAAAAGCACCAGTCACGAGAACTCAAGGAACCCAAATCGTATCTGATAGTCTCAAGGGTCATGTGTTTGAAGTAAGCCTAGCTGATCTGCAGAATAGTGAAGTTGCATTTAGGAAATTCAAGCTAATTTCTGAGGCTGTTCAGGGCAAAAACTGCCTGACTGATTTCCACGGCATGGATCTTAACCGTGACACAATGTGCTCCATGGTCAAAAAAATGGCAGACCATGGTTGAAGCTCATATTGATGTCAAGACTACCAGCGGTTATTTGCTTTATCTATTCGGTATTGGTTTTACTAAAATATGCAACAATCAGATTTGGAAGACATCTTATGCTCAGCTTCAACAGCTCCTCCAAAATTGGAAGAAGACAGAAATCATGACCCAAGAGGTGCAGACAAATGACTTGAAAGAACTGGTCAATCAATTGATTCCAGATCACACTGGAAAAGACAAAGAAAAGACTTGCTAATCTATTTATCCACTCCATGATGTCTTTGTTAGAAAAGTCAGAATGCTGAAGAAGCCCAAGTTTAAATTGGGAAAATTTATGGAGCTTCATGGCGAAGGTAGCATTCTGGAAAAGCAACTGGGGATGAGACAGGTGCTAAAATCGAACAAGCTGATGGATATGAACCCAGAAGCCTGGGGGATTTCTCCATCAGACAGCTGAGTAGGCTGGCACCAGCTCTTCATCCACTATTGGCTTCAGTATTTCAAAGGAAGCTTTTTAAAGGAAAAAAAATACTGACCCACATCAGACATTACATAATAAATGAATCAAAGTCCCACAATGTCACAGTGTTTTTCAATGTCATAGTGTTATAGTGGCAGGTCTTTCATTTAAGCATCTACTGTCTGTTCTATCCTCTATCCCTAAAATGAATCCTTCTCAAAAGTCTCTGCCTCTACTATGCAGGCACTCTACCAATGAATAGTCTCTCCAAAGCCGCGAAGCAGCCTTTCTGGTGGCTGGCACCCTTGTCCACAGCTCCAGAATTGTCTCCAGTGTAGTCTGTTCTCTGTGGAGTAACAGGTATTCTCATACCCTCCACTCTGTATTTTGCCTCAGAGAGAGCCACTGTGATACCCCCCCCCCCCATGACAGGGTAGCTCAGAGCTCATCCCAGCCTAAAATAATCCCATCAAGCTTAGGTCACAAAGAAGGAAGTGCAAGAAATGTTTGATTTTTTTAAAAAAAATTTAGACTCTTAAATTCACAACCGCAAGCTCCTTCTGCCGGGAAACAGGTCACTCAATCTCAGTCATCATTGGAGCTCCCTCCTCCACACCCAAAATGCTGTTCAGAAGTGCTCGGGTTCTGACACGGAACAAATATTTGCAGAGAGGCCTTGCGAGTTTTTGCCCATGCTGGTCACTGAGCAGCTGTCCATCATCCAAACTGCATAGTCCCCTGAAGCCTAGTGAGTTTGTGAATTCAGTGTCAAATTGGGGGCATAAGAACCTGTACCAACGATGATAAATTGCAGCTAAGGTCTCACTTCCCTAGGGACCCCATGGGCCAGTCCCTGTTTCTGTCCCCTCCCAAAGGCTCTGCTAGGGAGCAAACTGTGGGTCCTCATCACTCTCCTTCAACCTTCTCCTTCCCGGGTTCAGGCTCTCTCTACTTTCCTGACCACTATCAGTGTTCTACCCTTCAGGGACACCTGTTATAACCACTTCAGTGAGTTGAGGTCAGAGGTACAGTAACTAATTTGTGGCTGGCAGAAGTCTTGGTCTGGCTCATGCAGTGTTTTTTGTTTGCTTGTTTAACTGAAATTATACTGCTCACAAAAATTAGGGGTTATTTTCTAGCTTTCATATGAAGTGATAAAGTATCCCCTAATTTTTGTGAGCAGTATAATGAGCAGCATTTAAAAACTGAATGGGATCACATAAAAAATCTGTAATTCTAGTTTCCTGGGGGAATTTAGAAAGAACTGGCTTTTACTGCATGACAATGACCAGCTGTGGCAGAGAGGCACTGGCCCTTAGACAGCCACAGGGCTGCCTGCTCAGGCCCTGCCCAGCCCGCTGGACCAGCAAGTTAACAGCACCTGTGTACTTTGAAGGAGTGTTTGACTTTGGGATGGTCTGGAGAGGGGCCATAGTGCCCCTAGAACTTAATGTATAGGCCAAGGTGAGGGCATATAAGAATCTGATTAACTTTGCTTCACATAACAATAAAAAATAGCTACCACATTCAGGGGGGATTTCATCAGAGCCTAGGCCCCTCACAGTAGCAATGCCATTTAATCCTTGCAAAAACCGTCTGACATAAGGACTATTAATTCTATTTTACCACTGGGAAGATTGAGGTTCAGAGAAAAATGACTTGGCCAGGTCACAAAGCTATTAAGTTGTGGACCTTGGAATGACGGTATGTGTGACTCTGCTACTGGGCTACCCTGCCTGTCCTCTCATCGACATTGGCGGCCCTTCTTCAAGGGATTAAAGGCACACAAATTAATTGCCAAGTTCTATGAGATCAGATCCTGGATTGGAAGCCCAACTCCCTTGGCACTAAGTGAACACTGGTTACTTCCTCCACTCCTGCTCCCGCTTCCAGAAGGAGGGTGTGTTCCAAACACCTCCTGAAGGTCAGGGTCTGGCACCGTGCTCTTACAAAGAGCAGTTATTTAATAGATGTGTTAATTTTATTAACCCTGGGTGCTTGTCTTACATTTTAATAGGTGTGTGTGAGAATGTTTGTGTGGCAGGGAGGGGACCACGAGAGAGAGGGGGCTGAGGAAGTGGCAACGCAGCTCCTGCTCCCTCCTATGGTGGCCTCAGAAGTTGTTGAAAAGATAAAAAATAAAGAGACATACTACAAGTAAAGTATTTTTTTTAATGTAAAATGGGTACAGAAAAAAGCCTTAAAATGTCAAAATGCTCTTTTTTTTGGATGTGTGTGTATAAATTCATAGAAGTAGAATGTTAACTAATAGAAGCTTTTATGTTGACCAACTACTGAATTCAGAATCAAGCACTTAATCAAACTTGTCTGCTTGAATTTGCATGTTTATAATGTAACAAATCTCACAATGTCTAATAGACAAAACAATTTATAATTCATTAGCATTTAGTTATGTATTTTGAATCAGTAACTGACACTTCATAAACTTATAACAAAATTTTCTCTTATGGGTTTAAGCTAAAATATAATGAGCTATGTTAGAACTGAATTTACTACTGTTCTATATCACAAATGAAAGGAAATTAGATTATTGAATAACAGATAGGGAGGCTGTAGATGCTGATGGAATTACAATTCCATTTCTAGATGAGATAGATGGGAAATATCATGTCATTAAGTTTTTAGTCTATTAAGAAAAGAAAATACCCAAACTGCCAATTATTATATGTAAATTTCTCAGTAGCTATGATGAGATGATTTTAGAAGTACAGTAATAGTGTTTTCTTTGTGGGGGGATTCAGAAGAAAACTATGTAAAATTTTACTATGTAGAAAAGTTTCTCAGCTAATTTTAATGGTTTGTCAGACTTTTCTCTGACTGAGGTTATTCTCTGGTATTCAGTGATGGTTGAAACCTAGATTTTAAGCCCTGATGAATATTCTAAAGTAAAACGAGGTGTATTGATGACATTTCCTAGTTCTTTTACAACTACTAATTAAGATCTAAGATTGTTTATATGAAAAGATAGTAACTAAATGGCATTTATTACATATAAGTCCTGAACTAAGGATTCCTGAGAAAAGTGTGTCTTATACATGGGGAAGTATGGTAATATTTTAAGATTTAAAAAAAAAAAATCTTTATTTTTTAGAGGAACATATGGAAAGAGATAAACTGATAGGCTGTTAGGAAGTTTCTTCAAAGGAGGCAACAGATGGAGATGATTGGTGTCTAGTTGGTAATTGCTGAAGCTGTGTCTGCACCTGCGGGCTCATTATATTATTCTGTCTACCTTTAAGTCTGTTTCACATCTTCCACAAAAAAATGCAGTTTAAGGATGAACCCAAAGTAGATCATTACTTTGATTTTAAATTGCATTACGCAACTTTGTGGAGTGGCAGTATCGTAGTCAATGAGGTTTGTCCGAGGCGCGAATATTGTTAATTGAAAAATAAAAATTAAATAAAAAATTGCAGAATGCCTCATTTCAGGAATGCCTCTAGTCCAATCTCCACATCCTCGTCTTTTTCTTTTGGGCACAAAGTAGGAGGTAAGGGGGTGAAGATAGAGGAGGTGATGGTAGGGGGTATTCTCTCTTCCTCCCCTCTTCCAAGGTCCAATTTCAAGCTAGGTAAACTCGAAAGGATTTCTAATATTTCCTAATTCCTAATATTTCGACGAGTGAGGAATGGGGAGTTGTAAAGAGAAAATTGTCAGTTGATCGCATATGGAAGCTCTATTTAATTTTTTCGTCTTGATTTTGCTAATTAGTTACTTGGTAGTCACAAAGCCGACGAACGTATACCTTTAATTTTTCTGCCCACGTGACAATGTTTTTGTTTTAGGGTCATTTTTTTTCTGTACAGGAAATTCTTAGAGAGCTTACGTCACCACCACCAGTTACAGTAATTACCGTATTGACGCTACTTGTTTTCAAAGCGTACCAACGAGGTGCCGCTCCTGGGCAATTTTAGAATTCAGACTTAAGACATTATTTTTTCGTGACTTGAGTTTTAAGCAGTGCTGACACTAGAGATCTGAATAGAGCTAGATTAAAAACAACCACAACAACAATTCTATTGATATATTTCCCAGGTGTGTCGGGGCAGAAAGCAGAGAACAAACTACACTCACACTCAGGGGAACTCCCGCAAGCATTTACTGCAGTAGTGCGCCTGCGCAGCTGGTTCCCACAGCATCGCTCGCCTTTCCCGGTCTGGCTAGCAGGGGGCGCTGTGAGGTAATGAACTAGTCTTAGGGCTCTGGAACCAAGCATAAAAGGACAGGCGACGAAGCGCGCTAAGCGGCGTTCTATCCTCGACTGCCCCAGTCTCTATCACCCTTTGTCCTCCAGCCTTCCGGGGCACTGGGCCTGCGGGCCTGGTTGCTAGGCGGAAGCGGGGCGCGGCTGTGGCCGCTGCGGCGGCCCGGGCGTTTGAAAAGCGACAACGCAGGCGGCAAAAGGTCCACAGGCGGCGGGCTCGCCTCTGCCTGCAGACTGGCCCCGCCGGGTGGCGGAGCGGCGTTTTGCCTTGAGCCGCGGCAGGGTTACGGGCTGGGCTGGCGGCCCGGGGTCGGGGAGCCGGGCACGCTGCAGGCGGCGGCGGCGGCGGGACCGGGCCGCGGTCCTGGGGCCGCGCGTCCGGGGCCGAGGGCGGGAGGTGGGAGCCCCGCGGGGCGTCGCAGGCTCCCCGAAACTCACCCGGGCCTCCCGTCCCTCCACACCCCGCTTGCGGGCCGCAGACCGCGACCATGGTCTCCAAGTCCGACCAGCTGCTCATCGTCGTGTCCGTCCTAGAAGGTGAGCGGCGCAGGATGGCTTTTTGCAACTGCTGCTTCCTGAGTTTTAACCGCGGTGCGGGAGCGAGTCTGTGAACCCTGCAGACCTTGCCATCTTTGCTTTTGTGTCCCCGAAGACTCGTTCGTCGTCGTACGTGGTGAGGTCTGTTAGGCGATTGATTTCAACGTCCCCCGAGGGACTGAGAGCGCTATTAGGGATGGGTGATATTTAGCGTGACGAGCCGCGGCCCCGAAGAAGGTAGGAAAAACGATTTCCAGCAGAAGCAGCGCGTCGATGACTTTTATATGTGAGCTGAAAGTGTGCCTGGAAAGCCCGTCTGTGCAGCGACCCCTTGGCAACACCATTTGCAACATTTTCCTTTGACTCGAATACATGTTTTCTGCCATTTCAGAGTATTGGGGAGGCCATGGCCTTTATAAGTCTTGCTGGGGGACTGAGAGGTTGTCAGGACGGTCTGTTATACATGCCCTGAAGTTTGGTTTGTTGAGTGAGGGACAGTTGCTGGAGACCCATTCAAATAATTCATCAAGCCCGAGGAAGAGGGAATAAATAACCACCTTTGGGGAAGCTGGGGAAGGGTCCCCAAAGAAGGCGACATTTATTTGGGTTCTGAAGGATGGCTAGGAATTTGTCAGGTGAAAAAAAGGAAGGGACATTCTGGGCAATGGGAAGCAGAAAGGGCACTTAAAGTATGAAAAAGCAAGATACGTTCTGTGATTGCTTAGAGTCAGTGGGGTTGGAGAGCAGATTGCTGGAAAGTGGAGCACATGGGAGTTGATAGGTAAATTGAGGACAGGTTATAGATAACATGCAAGAAGGAGTCCATGTTGAGCTGGCTGTTCTCCCCTTCCCCCCTCACGGGAGGTCTTTTGTGGAGGCCTGGCACTTTTTGTGGAGTGATAGGGAAGTAAACATTCTGATTTTTGAGTTTTGGAACAGTAAAATGAGAAGCTGTAAAGAGTAGGGACAGTTTTCATTGTTATGTTGCTAATTGTTTAAAAGACATAGGACTGAAATCCCATACAATACAGTATACAGAAAATGCGTTGTAGAATTGGGCACCTGGAACCTGTGTAATTTTGTTAACCAGTGTCACCGCAATAAATTCAAAATAAGAAAAGCTTTCGGACTTAGGACTGTGTTCTATGCTATGAGGAGATGGAAATATGAGGCATTCTCTTTCCCTTCAAGGATGTAGGGTTTTGTCAATTTGGGAATATCAAATTCATGTGCAGGACATGATATGTTGGGATCTACTATATGGAAAATATGTGATACGGGCTATAAATATAAGTTTTGGGGGTAGGTGGAGATGATCGCCGAAGTGATTTGGATGGTTAGTACACTTTACATAGGTGGATAGAAGACAGTCATTGCAGGCCACTGGACAACCCAGCACTATGTGGGCGTTGGCATGGTAGGCGGAACAGTGAGGAGGTCAGCAACATCCATAGGGTAAGGAGGGTGAATATTTAGTAGCATTGTGGTAAGAAATAAGCTTGTATAACTAGAGTGAACAGGCCTCAGAGGCTTTTTTTCCCTTATTTTTCTTTTATAGCGAGAGAGCAAGTGAGAGAGAGGGAGAGGAAGGGACAGAGACAGATAGGAAAGGAGAGAGATGAGAAGCATCACTTATGACACCTTAGTAATGTTCATTGTTTTCTCATATGTGCCTTGACCAGGGCACTACAGTAGAGCAAGTGACCCTTTGCTCAAGCCAGTGACCTTGGGCTTCAAGCCGGCGACCTCAGGGTTTAAAACCTGGATCCTCAGCGTTCCCGGCCAACACTCTGTCCACTGTGCTACTGCCTGGTCAGGCAGGCCTTGGAGGATCTTGAAAGATAAATAGTTTAATGTGCTAAAATAGGGAGGTGACGTATATTCCTAAGCAGGATAAGATCTTTTGCAGGTTTAGTTTAGTAGCAGTGTGCAGGGAAAAGGAGTGGAATCAGGGATGTCAGTTAGGTGTTGCTACAAACATATCTAAAGCTGGCATTTGGCCCTCCCTTTGAACTGTCCTGGTGTGTTTGTCTTTCCATTCATCACAGCCACACTTGCCTCAAGCTGAGAACCTGGGAGTCTTCCTCTCCCCTCTCCATTCTCAAATTCATGGTCTCACCAACTGTTGTTGACTTTATTTTAAAATTAATAGCAGGTGCTTCATATAAACTTTTAAATGAATGAATTTCCAATTGTGAGTGCTCTGCTTTGGGGTACTCACCCACCTAATCTATTATAATAATATTTTCAGTAGTCTGTTTCATAAATGTTTTCTTCCTGTGTAGAAAATATCGACTGTCCACATCACTGTCTGGGGCTGTTCTTTCTGAAATGCAAATCTAATTTTGTTAAAATCCTTTGGAGTCCTAAAGGATAATGCCTATACTTCTTAGAATAGTATACCCTTTATGGTAGACTGCTTGCATTCTGAATTTCAGTCTCATCTCTCTTCATGTGTTCCCAGCCTTTCAACTAACCTGCTCACAGAAAGAAGGGGATATTGTATAGCTTCATATTCATTTTGAAATATCCCCTACTTCCTGTGAGCAGTATATATGTATTGAGCAGCTTGCAGTTTCTCAACTACAATTCTAGAAATGCCCTTTATTCAAAAGAAAATGATTGGGTTTCTACCACAAGCTGAATTCAGGCCATATACTGAATTTTAAGGATGAAAAAAGACAGGATTTCTGTCCTCAAGGTATTACTTGTCTTTGGGATAAGAGAGTACCTATTTATTGCGCTATATAGCCTTTGTTCTCAAGCTTATTGGAGATTATAGTTATGATAGTCTGAAAAATATAGGTCTTTTGACATGTGAAATTCATTTGGGGATCCTAGTGATCTTTTAGAGCAGCTGAAAATGAGGTCCAGAGAGAAATCTCTGTGAGTGCTAATTGGGAGAGCCATATCTAGCAAGATTCTTTCTAGGGAGTTTCAGTGAGAGACTCAGGTGAAACTCGCAGGTTTGCAATCAAGGTCTTTTTCACCAGCTTAATTCCTAACTAAGCTTGTACCAGGGTGAATTTACTTAACAGTGATTAAGAGTCCCCTTACTAGGGTCTGTCTCACCAGACCTGTAAAGCTTGTTACCCTGTCCTGCTTAGTTCTTTAGCTTCCTGTTTTCAGTGATTTCTTTCTTTCCATTAGACCATATTCCTTGAGGGCAAGTACTGTGTTTTACTATTTTTTTTTGCATCACGTCATCTGACATAATACAGGTCTCCAAATATGCTTTCAGTGAACAGTGAAGAAATGGGCTCAGTCCAGATGAAATGTGATGTATAAATAGAATAATTTAATATTTCTTGCAAATATACAGCATTGCCCTTGAGAATAAAATGAACAAATACATTTGCTTATTTTTCTTTAGCTAATTGGCAAAATTTTCTTAACTGGGTTAACAGTAAAATGAATATACAGGTAAATTTGATTATTTTTTAACTCTCCAGAGGACTCTGTTGTATATAATAGTGGTATGGTACTATCTCAAATTGGTGTTACCACATTTTTTAACTTGTTGTTTATAAATGTTATTGAGATCATTGCTGCTCAAGATGTGAACCAAGAACAGCAACATTGACATCACCTGTGTCTTGTTAGAAAGACAGACTCTCAGGCCTACTCTAGACGTTTGAACCTGTATCTGCAGTTTATAGGGTCCCAGGTGATTCACAGGCACATGGTTTGAGAAGCACTAATTTATAAATTATAGTTTTCAGTTTGATTCATGTTTTTTATGAACACAATTTGAATGTGAACATGTTAGCAAGGTAGTTTATGCAATACGTGATAAGTCAACCACTCTTAACATATCAGTTTTACACAATGGAATATTATTATGTGCCTATAAAAAAGGAGGAAATCTTACCTTTCGCAACAGCATGGAAGGATCTGGTGATTATTATGCTAAGTGAAATAAGCCAGGCAGAAAAAGACAAATACCCTATGATCTCTCTTATATGTGGAATCTAATGAACACAGTGAACTGAGGAACAAAGTAAAAACAGGCACGGCCACAGTGAACAGCTGGACAGCTGTCAGAGGAGAGGTTCAGTGAGGGTATGGGATGGAGGAGATGAAGAGATAGACTTCCCTGTGTAACACAGGGACGGAGACAACAGGTGGCAGTAACCAGAGGAAGAGGAGGCAGAGTGAGGGGAGGGCAGGGGCGGAATGGGCACGGAAAGAGACTTTGCTTGGGGTGGAGGATATATGATGTGGTGTGTAGATGGTGTTCTATTGAGTTATACACGAAACCTGTATGGTTTGGCAAACCATGTCATCCCAATAAATTAAAAAATAAATAAAATATATGCTAAATGATGATATTTGATTTTTGTGTACTTCTGACTAACCTGTATAATTTTTTTTCCAGGTCGCCATTTCCCCAAACGTCCAAAGCATATGCTTATAGTAGAAGCAAAGTTTGACGGAGAACAGCTGGCTACTGATCCTGTGGACCATGCTGACCAGCCAGAATTTGCTACTGAGTTAGCCTGGGAAATTGATAGGAAAGCACTCCATCAACACAGGTGACTGTTACTTTCACTTTGTTCTGTTCTTTTTAAGGCTGTTATAAATAAATCAAATTATATATCTCATTAGATTATAGTAATAAAAAAACCACTCAACAAATGTTATTATTAATGTGCTGGGAAATTTTAAAAGAACTTTGCAATAATAATCATTTAAAAATAAGAACAACCCTTTGAAGTAGGTACTGTTATTTCCCCCATAGTACAGATGAGAAATCTGGGCCTAAGAGGTAAAGTAATGTGTCCTACGTTGGTCAGATGGATAGAGCCCAGGCAGTGTAGCACCAGAGCTTAGCTTTTAGTCTCTACATCTAGCTTTTCTTTTCTTCTTTCTTTTTTTGGCTAATGTATGAGAGAATAGATGTTCTTTTATAGAAGCGTTGTAATGATACCTGCCAATATTAAACATGCTTTGGAATTTGTTGTAATTTCTATTCATTTATTGTATACTTTATCTGGCTTGCTAAGGACATATAGTTATGTGTGTAGTATAATTATATAAAAGATTCTAAGTAATTTTACACTTAATTTTAGACATTTAAACACTTTATTAGTATATAAAGTAGCCTATAAGTTAAAGCCTTTTATTTATTTCATGAACTCTGATGGCCACAAGCATGCAAGAACACTGATGCTTTTATTTTTAAAAGGATTAAAAAGATATTTTCTTTTGGAAAACCCCTAATAACTTCAGTACTTGCTCTTTTTTTAATACTAAAATCAAAGTGCAAAGTTAAAAATGAGAGAAAGAAAATAAATATTGCTAGATCAGTTCGTGGGTTTATTTATAAAAGTATTAAATTCTTAGAGAATATAAAAAAAATTATTATTATTATTTTTTTAGAATATCAGGCCCTGGCAGGTTGTTGGCTCAGTGGTAGAATGTCGGCCTTGTGTGTGAAAGTCCTGGGTTTGATTCCTGGTCAGGGCACACGGGAGAGGTGACCATCTACTTCTCCTCACAGAAGGTTGAAAAACATTGACCTAGATGACAGCCTCTTAGATGAGAGAGACTAAGATTTTTTTTTTTGAGAGACTAAGATTATTGACATATTTTGTATATAGTTGGTTTATAGATAAATAGATAAAATTAATAGTTTTGCCCATTGAAGAGTTTTTCAGAAAATAATGCATCTTGATAGTAGTACACAGCTGTTTCAAGGGTAATAGAAAATCAGTTTAATATTAAGCAAGAGCTATTTTCCTTATAAATTGTTATGTTACAGGCTACAGCGCACTCCTATCAAACTCCAGTGTTTTGCCTTGGATCCTTCAACTTCAGCCAAGGAAACAGTAGGTTACATCCTCTTAGACTTAAGAACCGCTCAAGAAACAAAGCAGGTACTGTCCTTTTGATGCTTGTTACTGACTATGTTAGACAGTTGTTATTTTTCAATGTGTATTGATGATATAAGGGCATAAAATACTGGACCTGATAGCTCATGGACTTGAGTCATATAGAAGTTCTTATGTTTTAGTTTGTGAGTTTAATTTAGAAAATCCTGGCCTAATCATTTCATTGACCTAGAACTATCTTTTCTCAAAGAAATTTTTCTGAGCTCAAACTTATGTCCAGGTTGCTGTTACCTTGAGCTTAACATATGCAACTCCTGAGCTTTGCTTTCAGGGGTGGTCCTCTTCCACTGTCCCTTGCTTCAGTGAATGGTCACCACTTTTTCCAGTTTTACAAGCTGGAAATATAGTACAAGTCTTCCTTGACACTTACCTTTTTCTGCCTCTGTAGCCACCCTCTCCAGTTCTTCCCCTCCTGGCACATCTGCTAGGCTGCATTCTCTCTGTGGGACCCAAGGCACTGTGGTTTCTTACCTTGGCTGTCCCACTAGCTTTTCCGTTGGTTTCCCTGTTCTTGCTCCTTGCCTTCCATACATAATAGAGCAAGTGAACTATTGAAACCCACTAATACTGTGTAAACTGCAGCCCCCCTCCCCAGCCTCCAAAAAAGAGAGAAGGACAGAAGGGAGGGAGGGAAGAAAGGAAACAGGAAAAGAAAGGAAAAGAACTCTGGGTCCTGATTTCTATTGGTGCTTTTTGTCATTGAAAATGTTTCTTCTTGTGTCTTTCTGAGTATCCTTTAACCTTTCTGTACATTATCAACTTTAGATGTGTTTACTTTTAGTTTTTCTTAATGTCGGTTTTGTCACAATTTTTTAAAGGAAAATTAAAAATATCTTTTTTATGTTAAAGTTCTCTATTTTTTTTTAATTCAGTGAGAGGAGGGCAGGCAGAGACAGACTCCCACATGTGCCCCAACTGGGATCCACCCAACAAACCTACTCTAGGGGGTGATGCTCTGCCCACCTGAGGCTTTGTTCTGTTGCTCAGCAACTAGGCAGAGGCCATGGAGCAGTCCTCAGTGTCCTGGACCAACTAACTCGCTCCAATCGAGCCATGGCTGTGGGAGGCGAGGAGAGAGAGAGAGAAGCAAGAGGGGGAGGGTGGAGAAGCAGATGGGTGCTTCTCCTATGTACCATGACCAGAAATCGAACCCAGGACATCCACATGCTGGGCCGACTCTCTACCACTGAGCCAACCGGCTAGGGCCAAGTTCTCTATTCTTGATTTGAATCTTAAGTTAGGATTGAGTGAAGAAAAAATTTTATCTGTTACTAACATTTTTGCTGCTGATAGCAGTGAGTTGACAAATGAGCCATGCAGCCTGGCAAAAATTTGGAATCATTCAAAAGAAACTGAAAAAAAATTTTTTTCCCTGAAGTGAGAAGTGGGGAGGCAGAGAGGCAGACTCCCATATGCGCCCAACAGGGATCCACTTGGCAAACCTACTGGGGGGTGATGCCCTGCCCATCTGGGGCGTTGCTCCTTTGCAGCCAGAGCCATTCTAGCGCCTGCATGGTGCCATCCTCCTTGCCCGGGACCAACTTGTGCCAGTGGAGCCTTGGCTGTGGGAGAGAAAGAGAGAAAGAGAAGAGATGGGGGAAGGGTGGAGAAGCAGATGGGTGCTTTTCCTGTGTGCCCTGGCCGGAAATCGAATCCGGGACATCCACATGCTGGGCTGACGCTCTACCACTGAGCCAACTGGCCAGGGCAGAAACTGAAATTTTAAAAAGCTTTAGAAGAGGACCTGTTTATCCCTCTTGATCCTGGGTCCTCATCACCAGTCTGCTCCTAGGTCCTGAAAAAGATTTTTCCTCTTTAATCTTGAACCCTTAACCAGAAGTCGTGCTTGGGCCCCTGATGCTTCTCTTACCCTACTTGTCTGCTGCAACTTGCAGGTGTCTGGGAGACACTTCTGCAGGCGATTTGGTTATAGAGAAGGTAAGTCTTCTTAGGAGGGTGTCTGAGAGAAGAGTATTCCTGTAAATGCTCTAGGCATTTCTTTTCTCCTTTAGGACAGTGCATCATCATGTTTGTGATCGAAGTTAAGGAGCAGTGCTTTAAAATCACATTAGTTTTGGGAAAACCAACTGTCTTTCTTATTCTTTTCTGTTTGCCAACAGAAATATGTGAAGTTGGTCAGTAAAATATTTGAAGTTAAAAATAATTTGATTCTCTGTAAATAAACATAGAAAAATCCAGATTTGTTTTTCTGAGTTATGTAACAAAAATATATCATAAAGTCTTCAAGTAGATAAAAACATTTTTTCTGGCTTGTATTAAAATTAGAAAATATTTGTCATGAGAAATATATCAAACAAATTTTGTCTTGAGAAGTACAACATAAAAGTACCATAACACAATAGGAACTTTTGCCTTAAAAAAAACATGGTTGTGAATTTTTTAAAATCTGTGGCCAGCCTAGTTAATCCTGTTTTATCTATCAAACAGAAACTTATCAAACCAAAACAGCAGTTTGGGGTTTTGATCAGTATAAGCACCAGACTACGCTTTTATAGAGTAGTGGGCTGAGTAAGAAGAATTAGGTTTCTAGGTATTAAGTTGGTGCCCTTGCAGACCAGTGGATCCTGCACTAGTGATAACTGTCATCCAGGCCATGAGGTTTTTTTGTTTGTTTGTTTGTGTGTTTTTTTCATTTTTCTGAAGCTGGAAACGGGGAGGCAGTCAGACAGACTCCCACATGCGCCCAACCGGGATCCACCTGGCATGCCCACCAGGGGACGATGCTCTGCCCCTCTGGGGCGTTGCTCTGTTGCATCCAGAGCCATTCTAGCACCTGAGGCAGAGGCCACAGAGCCATCCTCAGCGCTCGGGCAAACTTTGCTCCAATGGAGCCTTGGCTGTGAGAGGGGAAGAGAGAGACAAAGAGGAAGGAGAGGGGGAAAGGTGGAGAAGCAGATGGGCACTTCTCCTGTGTGCCCTGGCCAGGAATTGAACCTGAGACTCCTGCATGCCAGGCCGACGCTCTACCACTGAACCAACCGGCCAGGGCCTTGTTTTTTAAACAGTGTACTTTCACTTTATTTTGTAGAAACTTTCATGCATATGCAAATTACTATAAATGAAGAGACCAAAGGATGTTTGCCCCTCCTTCCCTCCCTCCCTCCCTCCCTCCCTTCCTTCCTTCCTTCCTATATATTGAGCTGCTTTCTTGTGCCCCAAATGAATGACTGAGAAAGTCAGGTCTGCCGGCTCTTCCATAGGGCACAATCTGAATGTTTACTATAAATATCGTGATCATCACCTCATATTCTGTACAGTGAGAAAACGAACCATCTTGGACTAGACTTAGCTCTGCCTTCCTATGGCCCAGGCTCAGAGCAGGGCTGCAGTAAAGGAAATGCACTTTGACTCTCAGAGCACATTAAAGGGTACTGCATTTCTCACACCCCTCAGCGGCTCCTGCTGAAACCCCAAGTCTCACTTGCCCAAGCTGCTGTGGGGCTGCCTCCCTTTGTAACTCCCTTTTTTTATATACAATAAATTTTTATTAATTTTAATGGGGTAACATCAATAAATCAGGATACATATGTTCAAAGAAAACATGTCGGTTATCTTGTCATTCAATTATATTGCATACCCATCACCCAAAGTCAGATTGTCCTCTGTCACCTTCAATCTAGTTTTCTTTGTGCCCCTCCCCCTCTCCCCCCAACCACCACATCTTGTCCATGTCTCTTAGTCTCATTTTTGTCCCACCAATGTATGGAATCATGCAGTTCTTGGTTTTTTCTGATATACTTATTTCACTCCGTATAATATTATCAAGATCCCACCATCCGATGTCATCATTTCTTATGGCTGAATAGTATACCATAGTGTATATGTGCCACATCTTCTTTATCCAGTCTTCTATATATATGTATATATATATATATATATATATATACATATATATATATATATTTTTTTTTTTACAGTGATTAAAGACTTTAAGCAAACTCTTGGCCAATACAACAAGAATCCATAAAAGAGTAGTGTCCTTAACATGTTCACCAAGTCCAAGTTGGCACCAACACCATTCCAAATCCCTGCGAATGCAACTCAACCCCAGTTCCATGAGGGTTTGAAGGCTGGATTTGGTACTGAATTTCTGAGGTTATTCTAGAGCAGTGATTTTCAACCTTTTTTGAGCTGCGGCACGTTTTTTACATAAATCCTGGGGCGCACCACCTACCAAAATGACACAAAATGACACTCTAACACAGTACATATTATACATATAGTTAATATAGTTTCTAAATGTATTTATACTCACACCTGACCATGTCTCACGGCACACTAGTGTGCCGCGGAACACTGGTTGAAAAACACTGTTCTAGAGGGAATATTCAAGGAATTCTCACACTTCATTCTGTGAGAAAAACTGTATTTTAATATCAGTTAAATACATGGTTCAGAACCCAGAACCTCAACCATTAGACCTTTATTCTAGTATTTTGTTACTGTTTTTTATTAACACTAAGCTTTTCTTTTCCTTATTTGATATAAACAGAACATTTCCCATTGCTATTTATTGCCAATTATTAGTGTTTTGTTTTGTTTTTATTCTCCAGGCACCAAAATGGTATCAGTTGCTGAGTAATAAATACACCAAGTACAAGTCTGAGATACAAATAAGTATTGCTTTGGAAACAGATTCAAAGGCGCCAGTGGATAGTTTTAAAGCAAAGGGAGCTCCCCCTCGAGATGGAAAAGGTTGGTGCATCGTCTGTCTCTAAGGACATTCTCCGAGGAGTTGCATCTGTGGATTAGACCTTAAGGAAGGGTGACGGGAATTACAGCGGGTATTACAGGAAGATGTGTGCAGGCCTGTAAACTGATTTTATTCTAATATAGCAGGCAAATGTGACATTGTTACACATGCCACACTTGTTCCTCTTAGCTCTTGTTTACAAAACTTAGAGATCAGGAAAGATTCTCTTTTCTTTATTTGATATATAATAGAATAAAATATAATTTTATAATGTTTTTAAAAATTGCTACTTGGGAAATTTTCTTTTGTGATGAATGCAGGAAAGCCAAAAGTGCTTATGTTCTTTCTTAATGATAGTTTAACAAAACCTTCACTTTTGTGTCTTTCTTTTTTGATTAACAAATTTATTGTTTTAGAGCAGTGTTAGGTTTACAGGAAAATTGGAGAGTGTAGTGTTCCTACATAACCCTGTCCTCACACAAACACACCTCCGGTATCATCAACATCTCTCACCACAGTGAAACGTTTATTGTAATTGACATTGACACACCATTATCACCCAAGGTGAATAGTTTATGTAAGGGCTCATCCTTGGTGGTGTACACTCTATAGATGTTGACAATGTGTGACGACATCTTCACAGCTGTCCCCTACAGAAGAGCTTCACCGCCCCTCAGTCCTCCGTGTTTTGCTCCTTTATCCCTCCCTACAACCCAGTCCTTGTCAACCACTGATATTTTGTCTCATAGTTTTTTTTTCAAAATGTCTCATTGTTAATTAAATTGTATGTAGCCTTTTCAGTTCCTCTTCTTTCACTTAGTGATATGCATTTAAGTTTCTTCCATGTCTTTCCATGCTTTGATAGCTGACTTTTTAGTGCTGAATAATATTACATTGTCTGGATGTACCACTTTATCTGCTCATTAACTGAAGAACATCTTGGTGGCTTCCAAGGTTTGGCGATTATAATTATCCCTGTGCAGGTTTTTGTGTGGATAGAAGTTTTCATTTTATTTGGGTAAATACCAAGGAGTGAGATGACTGGATCACATGGTTAGAGTATGTTTAGTTTTATAAGAAATTGCCAAACTATCTTCCAAAGTGGATGTACCATTTTGCATTCCCAGCAGCCATGAATTCAGAGAGTTGCTATTGCTACACATTCATGTCAGCGTTTGGATTGTCAGTGCTTAGGATTTCAACCATTCTCCTAGGTGGATTTTCTCATTTAAATGTTCAATTCCATAATGATATATGGTGTTAACGTATTTTCATATTATGACTTGTCATCTGTATAGCTTTTTGTGAGGTAGGTGTTCAGGTCTTTTGCCCATTTTTTAATCACTTGTTTTGTTATTCTTGTATTTTAAGGCTTTTTAAAAATGTATTTTGGATAATAGTCCTCTGTCATGTATTTCTTTTGCAAATATTATTTTCCAGTCTATGGCTTGTTTTCTTATTTTCTTGTCTTTAGTAGAGCTGAAGTTTTAAAATATTAATGAAGTTCAGCTCATCAATTCTGTCACAGATCATACCTTTGATATTGTATCTAAAAAGTCATCACCATGTCCAAAGTCATCTAGGTTTCTCCTGTGTTTTCTTCTAGGAGTCTTAAAGGTTTTTGTTTTATACTTAGGTCTATGATCAATTTTGAATTAATATTTGTAAAAGTTGTAAGGTCTGGGTCTAGATCCATTTTTTTTTAATATGTGGATGTCCAGTTTCTCCAGCACCACTTGTTGAAAAGACTGTCTTTCTCCCTTGCATTGCCTTTGCTCCTTAGTGAATGATTATTTGACTACTATAGTCCTCCAACTTTTGTTATTCTCCTTCAGTATTAAGTTTGCTATTCTGGGGGTCTTTTGCTTCTCATATAAACTTTTAGGATTAGTTTATCAATGTTTACAATATAACTTTCTGGGATTTTTATTGGGATTGCATTTAATCTATAGCTCAAGTTAGGAAGAACTAATCATGACAGTGTTGAGTTGTCTTGTTTATGAGCATAGAAAATCTCTTCATTTCTTTAGTTCTTTTCTGATTTTTGTTCATCAGTTTTTCAGATTTCCTTATATAGATCTTTCTTGTACATATTTTGTTAGAATTATTCCTAAGTAATTGTTTTAGGTGCTGATATAAAATGTTTTGTTTTTTTGTATTTTTCCGAAGTGAGGGGGGGGGGGAGCAGACAGACTCTCACATGCGCCAGACCAGGATCCACCCAGCATGCCCACCAGGGGCGATGCTCGGCCCATCTGGGGCGTTGCTCTG
Organism: Saccopteryx leptura; assembly: GCF_036850995.1. Lineage (NCBI taxonomy): Eukaryota > Metazoa > Chordata > Mammalia > Chiroptera > Emballonuridae > Saccopteryx > Saccopteryx leptura. The sequence goes on along the minus strand of NC_089506.1, from coordinate 181,439,951 downwards.
CTGCAATCAGAGCCATTCTATCATCTCAGGTGGAGGCCATGGAGCCATCCTCAGTGCCCAGGCCAACTTTGCTCCAGTGGAGCCTTGGCTGCGGGAGGTGAAGAGAGAGAGACAGAGAGAAAGGAAGAGAGGAAGGGTGGAAGAAGCAGATGGGCGCTTCTTTGTGCGCTAGCTGGGAATTGAACCCGGGACTTCCACATGCCGGGCAGATACTCTATGGCTGAGCCAACCGGCCTGGGCATTTATTTTTCTTAATTTCGAATTCCACTTGTTCATTACTTGTATATAAGAAATCAGTTGGCTTTTATATATTAATCTTGCATCTTTATTATAATTGCTTATTTTTGGATTCAGGAGTTTTTTGTTGAGTCTTTCCATAGATGGATATTCTACATTGTCGTGTCATCTGCACACAAAGACAATTTTATGTCTTCCTTCCAATCTGCGTGCCTTTATTTCCTTTGCATGTGTTAGCACTTCCAGTGTGATATGAAAAGCAGTAGTGAAAGGGGAGTTCCTTCCTTTCATCCTGATTTTAGTGGGAAAGCTTCTCACCATTAAGAATGATGTTAGCTGTAGAGTTTTTGTAGATTTCTTTGTCAAGTTGAGGAAGCCACTATTTTTAGTTTGCTTAGAGTGTTTTATCATGAATGAATATTGAATTTTGTCAAATGCTTTTTCTGCATCTATTAATATGATCATGTGGCTTTTTTCTTTAGACTGTTGATATGATGGATTACATTAATAGATTTTTGAAATCCCATGTGGTGGTAGTGGTGTATATTTCTTTTTATACATTGTATTCAATTGGCTAATATTTTATTGAGGATTTTTGCATCTATGTTTATGAGAGATACTGATCTGTTGTTTTCTTTTGTTGTAATGTTTTTGTCTGGTTTTGATATTAGGGTTAATGATGGCTTTATAGAATGAGTTAGGAAGTATTCCCTCTCCTTGTATTTCTGAAAAAGATCGTTGACAGCTGGTATACAGTTGACCCCTGAACAACAGCAGGGAAATGGGTGCCGAGCCCCACACTGTCGAAAATCTGTGTTTAACTTAAGTTGGTCTTCAGCATACTTGGATTCCCAATTGTAGGTCCAAAATACACTTGATCCTTGAACAACATGGGTTTAAATATGCATATAGGTGGCTTTTTGTAATTCAACTTGTTTGTTCAAAGGTCACTTGTAATTTTTTCCTTGAAAGTTTGGTGCTTTCATTCAAGTCTGGTACTTTCTATTTTGTAAAGTTACTATTAATTCAATTTGATTAAATGACACAGGTCTATTCTGTTTCTTTCTTGTGTGAGTTTGGCATATTGTATCTTTGAAAGGAATTGGCCCATTTCATCTAGGTTATCAAATTTGTGGGCATACAGTTATTCATAATATTTCTTATCCTTTTAATGTCTTTGGGATCCATATTGATGTTCCCTCTTTTTATTTCTGATATTAGTAATTTGTGTCTTTTTTCTCTTAGGCTGGTTAGAATCTTATTGAGTTCATTGATCTTTTCAGAAAACCAACTTTTGGTTTCTTTGATTTTTCTCCATTGATTCCTATTTTCCATTTTATTGATTTCTGCTCTAGTTTTTATTTTTCTTCTGCCGCTTGCTTTACATTTAATTTGCTCCTCTCTTGTTTTTTAAGATGAGAGCGTAGATGATATTTATTGTATTTTTAGCCTTTTAGTACACCTTGTGATTTCTTGTTGAAAGGTGGACATGATATACCGGGTAAAGGAAAATAGGCCTTTAGTAATGTAGCAATAAGATTTGGGGGAGGGGAAGCATTCTATAGTCTTGTGGTTAAGTCTCAGTCTTTTGGTAATCCTGTGCTTCTGTACTGTTTGGGTTTTTCTGATATTTTATTTAGCATCTACATCTTTGGCAGGAATATCACAGAAGTAATGCTCTGTTTTTCTCATTGCAGTCTTGACAGGTGGCACAGATTTTGATTTGTTCCATTGCTAATGATCACTGTGGTTTCAATTAACGTGGTGTATGTCTTATGTTCTCAGCTGTAAAATTACTTTTTTTCTTTGTAATTAATAATTTATGGGGCAGAATCATAAAATTATAAAAATATTTCTCATTAAACCTTTATTTATGTTGTATAAGTTGGAAACAGGGAGGCAGTCAGACAGACTCCCACATGCGCCCGACCGGGATCCACCCGGCATGCCCACCAGGGGCAACGTTCTGCCCACCAGGGGGCGATGCTCTGCCCATCTGGGGCGTTGCTCTGCCACAATCAGAGCCATTCTAGCGCCTGAGGCAGAGGCCATGGAGCCATCCTCAGCGCCCGGGCAAACTTTGCTCCAATGGAGCCTTGGCTGCGGGAGGGGAAGAGAGAGACAGAGAGGAAGGAGAGGGGGAAGGGTGGAGAAGCAGATGGGCACTTCTGTGTGCCCTGGTGGGGAATCGAACCCGGAACTCCTGCACGCCAGGCCTACACTCTACCACTGAGCCAACTGGCCAGGGCTTGGATTATAATTTTTAACTACCATATTTGTCCCAAGTGTAGGTGAGAGCTTCTGCAAGCTTCTTCTGTTTCCTTTTGACTATCTCCATAATTTTTTGAGGTTTTTCTTGTTTTCTGGCACAAGAATATGGTCCAGGCTCAGCTTGTGCTTTTCTGTTTCAGCCCTAGATTTAGTCATTTCCTCAAGGAGCCCTGCTTCCCTTTACTAAAGAATGGTGTTTAGCAGTCAAGATCCAGGTACTAGGTATGCTAGTTGCTATTGGGATGTTGCTGCCCCCAGGCCCTTACAGTGGAAAAAGAATTTGTGCATGTACATACATGTGTGTACACACACACACACACACACACACACACACAGGGGCAAAAGTAGATTTACAGTAGTGAGTACTGAAACACAATTTATTCTTGAGTTATTAATTATTGTATTGTTTTCCATATAAACCGTAAACTTACTTTTGCCCCTCCCTGTATATATACATATGTATGTACATGCGCATAAGTATATACATATACACCTTTATATCTCTATTCTTTATATCTCTACATTTATTGAACAGCATACACTGACATAGACACCGTCAATCCATCCAATCCTACACCTTAAGATTTATTCCAGTGTTCTCGCCTTCCGTACTTCCGACTCCCTTTCCTGACAGTGAGAGACCTGTCCCAGTTATTTTGACTTCTAAGTTTTGCTGACCTTACTATTTAATGGCTACCTTTATTAAAATACTTAATTGTCAATACTGGGCTGAGTACTTTCGTTATTTAATTTGATTTTCTCAACAACACTGAAAGCTTTGAGAAGAAAAAATGGAGACTAAAGGAGATCATAATTTCCCCATTTAATTAGTAAGTGGCAGAACTGGGATTGGAACTGTGGTCTATGGACTCTAGTGTCTGTGCTCTTAACCATTATGCAATTTTTAGTTATTGCTTCAGTAAGCTTTATTTCTTCAGGATTGACTCATGAGGGAGTCAAGAGGATTGCTTGGTTATGGGGTATGCATGTATAAAAATTTGATAAGCCCTGAGATATTACCCTTCAAAAGATTATACTAGTCTGTACCTTCCAACATGGAAAGTGCTCACTTGACTGCATTTTCCCTAATACCTAAAATATTAGCTATTAGGTGTATATTATTTTAGTTGTGTGTAGTTTTGTTGTTTGCCCCAATCAGTTTGAAAAACCCTGTCCCTCTCCATTCTCTTCATACTGAAAACTATTGGGTTTTATTGGTTCTCTTCTCAAAATTGTTTCATGGTTTTCTCTTCTCCTTAAAAAAACTATCTAGATGTTTTAGCATGGCATTGAAGAAGACCCCGATAGGGCCTCTCCTACCCCTCCAGCCTCCCCTCTGTGTTAGTCCTCCATCTGTGACCCAACACGTTAGTCTCAACCCCTGCTGTCTCTTGCTTCTGAGTCTTTGTACGTAAGGTACCTTCTGCCTAGAACACGTTTTCACTCATTCTCAATTTAGTCACCTTCCTCTTTTTAGCCAAATTTTGCTTATTTTTTAGTTTCTAGTTAGAATAACTTCCTTCAAGAAACCTGCTATGCCTTTTCTATGTGGTTTATTAAATTGAAGTTTTAAAAATGTTACCTTATTTCAAAATATGACATTATGTGCAGAAAGAAAATGGTGGCTAGACATAAAAAATTAATGGAAACCTTACAGATAGTAAGTGTATCCATGAAAACTGCCAAGCAAATAAAGAAGTATTGTATAACCAGCTTTCAAAATGTTTTAATGGTTTATGGCAAACTTCAATGTATAATTTAATTGTGTTTTTCTCCACAAAGTACCTGCCGGCCTGTCTGGACTTAATCCCAAGGATGTCGTGGCAGTGCTGAATGAGGAAGGAGGCTACCATCAGATCGGGCCGGCAGAGTGTTGTACTGACTTCTTCATTATGTCGGTGACCATAGCGTTTGCCACCCAGTTGGAGCAGGTGAGACTTTCCCTCAGATTCCTGATTCCTGAAGAATTTTAAAATTGAACTTTATTTTTTAAATCTACCTTTCAGGTTTTAAAAATATTTGCAAATTGACTTTTTAATTTTTTTTTTTAAGCGTAGGTGGGGGACAGACAGGAAGGGAGAGAGAGGAGAAGCATCAACTCATAGTTGCAGCACCTTAGCTGTTCATTTGTTTGCTTTCTTATATGTGCCTTGACTGGGGGGCTCCAGCTGAGCCAGTGACCCCTTGCTCAAGCCAGCAGCCTTTGGGCTCAAGCCGGCAGCCATGAGTTCATGTATGATGAGCCTGCGCTCAAAGCTGGACTAGCCCATACTCAAGCCGGTGACCTTGGGCTTTCGAACCTGGGTCCTCAGCATCCCAGGTCAACGCTCTACCTTCTGTGCCACTGCCTGGTCAGACTCTTTCTTTTTAAAAATAACTTAGAAAACTGATTTCTTCCATATCAGAAAGCATTTTTACTTTAGGAAAAGAATAAATTATGATGATCTTGGCAGTAAGAATAAATTCAGTCTCAGGATTTAGAAGAAAGGCCATCAGTAAACATTGTTTCCCACTGCACTGTGTGGCAGGTATGAAAGGGAGCAATGTGCAGTGTTGGGAACACTTTGTTTCAGTCACAGTTTAATAGCTGTTGGGGCTGGTATTTACAAACTAGCGCATTAGCCTGTTACTCTTTCTTGATTGGAGTACAGCAAGCAACATGAGTATCTGTGGATTTCCTTCAGTCCCCTGGAGGTGACACAGCGAAGCCCGGGTTGCCCTGAACACAGCGAGTTTGTCACAGCCGAGGAACACAGAACTTGGGGAATCTACCATTTTTACTGTAAGCAGGCCTGGTCTTTGTCTGGAAGACATGTTACCTTATGTCGAGGTTACCAGCTACATAAACACCCCTAGGAAATGGCCTCGATGAGTGTGGTCAGGGCCCCCAGTCTTGGCACAGTTAGTAAAGATGTGGAGGGAGGCTTGGGGGCCCATGGCAGATTGCCTCTTCCCTAGATGAATCAACACAAATTTAGCTGTTATTCCATCTATTATCCTTCTCAGGATCAAATTCAGTTTTTCTTTATTTTTTTAAATTATGCTGGTCTATAGCAGCTGAAATAAATTACTGTTTTCAAAAATAGAGACTGTAGCTTATGACTCTAAAATTTTTATCAGATTAATTCCTTTCTTAGAGGTACAGAATTCCCAGATATTTCAGATTCACAAGTGAAGTGAGTTAGTGACCACATATTTATCTGACTTGTAAGATTTATCAGGTAAAGATTTTTCTCAGGAAAAATCAGTAGTACGAACGTTCATGTACATCCTTGTGCCTCCTGACCATCCAGAGTGCGATCGGACATGTACATCTTTCAACCTTGAGCTGGAGCAGTAAATGTATGTTTTCCTTGTTTCCATAAATTGGTTTCAAACAAACATTTTAAGTTAATAAAACTGTAACTGGAACTAATTTCATTTTTTGAAAAAAAAACTCACTCCCGGGGGTCAGCGAGCATGAAAAAAACTCACTACTTAAAGGGTCAACTTTCTCACACAGTTCATGCCCACAACAAAAAACACTTTTATTATAAGTATTCTTTGAGCTTTACTCTTTTTCTCCAAGTCTGGTACTGTCATTTTCTCATTGACATGTTGTATGTGCTTTTGTCTTTCCCCCCAAATAATTTTTTTCCCCAAAGATAATTTTCATATTTTTCTTTTCTGCCTATGTATTGCCCCAGCATAGTATGCCACTCTGGTTGAGGGGAAAGCCTTGTGCACTATCATTTCATTAGCCACGTCAGAACACACAGTAGATAACAAGTCTACTATATTTTTATTGTGTTACTAAATACCTGCAAAACATTTTAAATTGCCACTTTATTTTTATTATTTTTCAGCTCCCTAGGGAGGCATAATTGTTAATATTTACAATCATTGTGCTCTGTGTTCTATGAAATAGACATTGTGCCAAGTACTTTGCATATGCTGCATTTAATCCTACCACAACTTAAGGACGATGAGGAAACCAAGTCTTAGGAAGGTTTTACACCAAATAAACGGTCCAGGTATTTCTGGCCAAACAGTTACTTTTCATGTTTCCCTTTTGGTTCTTAGAGTATGCTCTCTTACCTCTTCTGGGGTTTACAGTAAGATGCATTTGAGTGGAATCTCACTACTAACTAGTTTCTCTCATTTAGTCATCTTAACTTCACATGCCTGAGGCTTGAATTTTCTTAGATATTGTATGTAGTGGTGGTAATATTATATTATCTCATTCTTCATATACAGCTATATCTGATGTATAGATATATACATCTATATCTAATGCTTATGAAGAATGAGATAATATGATAACAAAAGTGCCTAGCATATAGTTATAGTTTGTATGTGTGGAGCTATATTTGTATGGTAAGAGCTTGGTGGAAGTAATTGACCTATTCAATCCACATCTACAACTCTTGGGACAAAAATTCAGCTTTATTTTTTTAAAGCAGACTGATGTCTGGAAAGCTGTTATCTCTATTAAAAATTAAGCCAAATAGGTTCCTTGGAACATTAGACAAGATTACCATACAATCCAGCAATTTTACTCCTAGGTATTAGCAAAAGAATTAAAAACAGGTAATTTAAATAAAAATTAGTACATATAAATGTGCTTAGCAGCACTATTCACAATATCCAAAAGGTAGAAAAAAACCCCGATGCCAATCAATGGATGAATGGATAAACAAAATGTATAAACAGTGGAATGTTATTCAACTATAAAAGGAATCAAGTACTGATATACATACTACAAATGAATGAATGGTGAAAACATGCTGAGTGAATTAAAGAACCCAGACTTAAAAGGCTATGTATTATATAATACCATTTATATAAAATATCCAGAATAGGCAGATTCATAGAGAAAAAAATCAGATTTGTGGTTTTCATGGGCTGGGGAAAGGGGAATGACTGCTTAACTGTTGATGGCATTTCTGCTTGTGGTGTTAAAAAGTCCCTGAAACTAGCTAGTGGTGATTGCTGTGCAATATTTTGAATAACCTAATGTTAGTGAATAGTACACTATTTAATAGTTAAAATGGTAAATGTTCTGTTATGTGTATTTTACAATAACTTTTAAAAACAAAAACTAATCCCAGTAGTTTATTCATTCCTTGATACCACTTAATATTTACTTTTTTCATTCTTTATAAATAAGCCAAGGATTTAAAAAATTAGCCATTTAGTTTTTTCTTCTCAAGCTAGGCAAAAACAATATGAGAAATCACCTATTAATAAACAAACACACCTTTTCAAGTACACATCAGTGACTTAGAACATGATACTCTGAAGTTTGGTGGAATGGAGGAATGAGTTTGGAATAGGGAGACTGAATAGTGATAATCCTGTTCTCTTTTTTGGTTTTCTTTAATTTTTTTCTTAGATATTGAAAGTTAAAGGGTAAAAAACAAATAGTTTCTCAATCCTGGGATGATAAAGAATTTTTAAAAGAATCTCTTCTCTTAATAACTTAGAATTAAATACACTGCCTTGGTCGGTTGCCAGTGGATAGAATGTTGTCCTGGAGCACAGGGTTGCCAGCTAGATCTTAAGGGGCCAGATTTGAGTCCTGGTCGGGGCACGTATGAGAAGCAATCAATGAGTGCACTACCAAGTGGAACAAGTTGATGCTTCTCTCTCTCACCCCTCTTTCTTCCTCTCCTCCTTTCTCAAAAAAAATAATAATAATAATAGAGGAAGGAAGGGAGGGAGGGAGGGAGGAAAGAAAAATATGCTATGAAATATACTGCTCACAAAAATTAGGGGATATTTCAAAATGAATATGAAGCTATAAAATATCCCCTAATTCGTGCGTGCCCCCGCGTGGTGCGGCATGCCCCGCTGCGCGTGGGGTCGGAGAGCCCCTTGTCCTGGGAAATGGGGCATGGCCGGAAAGGGGGCCGCCCCCTCGCCCGTCATGCAATGCACGTTCCTGGGGAACCTGGTGCTAAACCATTCGTAGACAACCTGCTTCTGGGTCGGGGTTTCCTACGTAGCAGAGCAGCTCCCTCGCTGCAATCTATTGAAAGTCAGCCCTCGACACAAGGGTTTGTAAAAAGAAAAAATATATATATATCCCCTAATTTTTGTGAGCAATGTATTTAGGTGATCGCTAAGGCAGAAATCACCCAGAGGATAACTGAATTTGACTAAGATTATTGGATCTGTAATCTTCATACAACATTAGGGTGGTTAATTCTTTTGTTGAACAGCATGGGATTTCTGGCAGACTGGTTTGTGGACCAGCATTTGAAAAACACTGCTCTAGGTCCATCTATGTTGTTGCAAATGGCAAGATTTCATTATATTTTATGTCTAAGTAATATTCCATCATATCTGTGTACCACATCTTCTTTGTCTGTTCATTACTGATGGACATTTAGGTTGCTACCATATCTTAGCTAGTATAAATAATGCTGCAGTGAACATGGTGTGCATATATCTTTTTTTTCTTCATTTTTTTTGATGCACCTATCTTTTTGTATTAGTGTTTCGCATTTCTTTGAATAAATAACCAGAAGTGGAATTGCTGGGTCATATGGTAGTTCTATAGGGGCTGCACACATTTACAATCTCACTAACAGTGCACCAGGGTTCCCTGTACTCACATTCTTGCTAACATATTGTTTTTTGATTTCTTGAAAACTATTCTAACAGGTGTGAGGCGATATCTCATTGTGGTTTTAATTTGCATTTCCCTGATGATTAATGATGTTGAACAACTTTTCGTATGTCTTATGGTATCTGTATGTCCCGTTTAGTGAAATGTCTGTTCAGGTCCTCTACTTATTTTTTAATTGGATTGTTTTTTTTGTTTTTCTTTTTTCTTTTTTTTTTTTTGGTGTTAAGTTGTAGAAAGAGTTCTTATATATTTTGAATATTAAACTTTTATCAGATGAATTATTGGCAAATATGTTCTTCTATTTAATAGGTTGTCTTTTGGTTATGTTGACGGTTTCCTTTGCTGTAAACAAAACTGTTTTAGTTTGACGTAGTCCCATTTGTTAATATTTTCTTTTTTTTCTTGCCTGAGGAGACATAAAAAAAATTTACTAAGAACAATGGCAAAGAGTTTACTACCTATATTTTTTTCTAGGAGTTTTATGGTTTTGGGTATTATATTTAAATCTTTAATTCTTCTTTTTGTGTGTGTGTGTGTGTGTGAGACAGAGACAGAGAGAAGGACAGATAGAGACAGACAGGAAGGGAGAGAGATGAGAAGCATCAATTCTTCGTTGCTGCACCTTAGTTGTTCACTGATTGCTTTCTCATGTGTGCCTTGACCAGGGGGCTACAGCAGACAGAGTGACCCCTTGCTCAAGCCAGCAACCTTGGGTCAAATCTGGTGAACTTTTGCTCAAACCAGATGAGCCTGCGCTCAAGCTGGCGACCTCGGGGTTTCGCACCTGGGTCCTCTGCATTGGTCTGATGCTCTATCCACTGCACCACCGCCTGGTCAGGCTTTAATTCATTTTGATTTTATTCTTGTATTGGATATATGTGTAAGAAAGTGGTCTTGGTTTCTCTTTTTTTTTTTCTTTTGCATGTATATGTCAGTTTTCCAACACTGTTAATTGAAAAGACTATTTACCCCATTGTATATTCTTACCTCCTTTGTCGTTGACTATGAAACAGGCAGGCCTGGGTATATTTCTGTGCTTTCTGTTTTGTTCTGTTTATCTATGTCTGTCTTTATGCTGGTGCCATCCATGTTTTTATTACAAATTAACCTTCTAATATAGTTTGATATCAGGTAGTATGATACTGCCAACTTTGTTCTCCTTAGGTAGGTTATCAGGTAGCAGGATACTGCAACTTTGTTCAAATAGACCAAATTGCTTTGGTTCTTTATGGTCTTTTGTAGCTCTGTATAAGTTTTAGAATTATTTATTCTAGATCTGTGTAAAATGCTGTTGGTATGTGGGTATCTGACCTGCCTGTTCCACATCTCTGCCCCACCTGTCAGTCTCATCGTGGCTTCTTAATGTCCTCAGTTATAGGAATTCTGTTCAGTTAGTCTGGGTGGTTCTCAATGATGGTTATTTTATAATTTTGATGTAGCCATGGGAGGAGGTGAGCAATAGGTTTACCTATTCTGCTGTCTTGACTGTCTATTTTACTTTATACTTTACATAAAATAAAAAATAATAAATAACTTGAATATTTACTATGTGCTCAGTACATGAATTAAATTTTACTTATTTTAATCTGTTTTAATCTAAGTAGTGATAGTACTTCTATATAAACTATATAAACTGTCCTATAACACTTTTTACCAACAGTGTATTTCAGATAACTTTCATGTCAGTATAATATTATTTAGCAGACACACCATGTGATCACTGTCATATCTTTAAGTCATCCCCTAATGTTGAACATATCAATTGTTTATTGTTATTTTTAACAATCTTCTAGCAAACATTCAAGGTCTGTTAGATATTTTATATTTTACGGGGAAAGAATCCTGTGTCTTGGCCGTATGTGGCAATGAAACTGCCGACTTTGTGAATACTCCTAGTACAGAAGGCATCTTTTGGCAATTGTTAATTTGTAGGTCTCCAGATTTGGCTTAGTGGCTAAAAAACTTTTTAATCAAAAGCCTGGACTGAGGTATTAAATAGCCTGGGTTAAGATTTTTTTTAAATCTCATTTATAAAGAATGTGGCAGAATCAGGAAAAGATGAAATAGGGTATGTGGAAATAAGGAAAGATCAATTTAAAACACTTGACCATTTTCTTTTTTTAATTGAGAGCTGGAGCCTGACCTGTGGTGACACAGTGAATAAAGCTGTTGACCTAGAATGCTGAGGTCGCAGATTGGAAACCCTGGGCTTGCCCGATCAAGGCACATATGGGAATTGATGCTTTCTGCTTCTCCCTCTCTCTTCCCCTCTCTCCCTCTCCCCCCCTCCCCCCCTAAAATGAATAAATAGTCTTATTTTTAAAAGCTAGAGGCGTGGAGGCAGAGAGACAGACTCTCACATGCACCCCTGCCGGGATCCACCCAGCAAGCCCCCTACCCAATGATGCTCTGTTCATCTGGGGCTGCTGCTCTGTTGCTCAGAAACTGAGCTGTTTTATTTTAGTGCCTGAGGCAAGGCCATGGAGCCATCCTCAGTGCATGGGACCAACTTGCTCCAACCAATCGAGTCATGGCTGGGGGAGGAGAGAGAGGAGGAGGAGGGATGGAGAAGCAGATGGTTGCTTCTCCTGTGTGCCCTGACTGGGAACTGAGCCAGAGACATCCACACACCAGGCTGATGCTCTACCACTGAGCCAACCAGCCAGGGCCCCATTTTCTTCTAAAAGAACTATCATGTATTCATGGATCAATTGAATGAAATATAAACTTTAGAACAATATAAATCTATTATTTTTGTCTCTGATTTTCTAAGATAAACTTCTAAAACTTAAAGAGTAATTTGGATGTAATTTGGCAGAGATTTAAACATTCTAAGTAAATGATTGTAAGACTTAAAATAAAAAAATTGTTAACAATTTTGGAGTTCATCAGGCATGTTTAGTGGTTTACAAAGTAATACTCTTTATTTTTATTCTTACATGTTTAGTTAATTCCATGTACCATGAAACTTCCAGAAAGACAACCTGAATTTTTCTTTTACTATTCTTTACTGGGAAATGATGTTACAAATGAACCTTTCAATGATTTGATCAACCCAAACTTTGAGCCAGAGAGAGCGTCTGTTCGAATACGAAGCAATGTAGAAATTCTTCGTGTTTACCTGTCTCTTCAGTCTAAACTACAGGTAAGTACTGCAGAGAATTGTAATTTTTTTGTTAGAGATGATTATTTTTTGGCATTAGAGGGGTACTAGACCATCTTACTTCAGTAGTGGAGGTTATTTTTCTGCCATATCTTTCTATTTTTTAGAAGTTATCTGGACTTGTAAAGCCATAGCATAATAGTTACTTCAGAATTTTAAGAGCTACACCTCCTTCCTAGTTACTGTGAAAAGAGGTTTGTCAGTTATCAATCTTTTACGATAGCAAATTGTACCTGAAGCCTAAAGCTGTGGGCACAGGGAAGGAAGGGTTTGTTACTGTTGTGGAGATAGTAACTGCAGGCACACAGATCCCACTTTACAGTTCTGAGTTTATATTCCTTATTGCTATTAGGAGCAGAAATAACACAACTTTCTAAAACCTGCCCTTGAATTGAGTATTTTATGTAAACTAATTTCAGAATGGACTCTAAAAGTGAACTTTATCTAGTGGAAATTACTGTTCCTTTTTTATTACCATTGCTTTAAATCAGCCTGAATGGGGCAGTCATCTATAGGGTTAGATAGCCATTTGTTTGTAGTGAAGTGCTCAACCTTGTGTTTTGTGTAGGAGATGAAAAGAGGCATTAAGGAATCTTAATAGAACTAAATTTTAGAGGTGGATCTGCTAAATCCAAGGTATTTATAAAGCTGAAGGCTATATGAAGTGATAAAATGCAGGAAAAAACACTTTTATTTTATATCTAACATATCAATCCTTACCTAAAGTACTGCCATATTAGTTTGATTCTCATGGATATTTAAGTCATAAAAAGTCCTCTCCAGCCCATTAAAGTCTTCACACCTAATAACATTGACTAAGTAACAGGTAATTTCTGATATTAGAACTAAAATTATTTTTGTGTTTTGATTGTTTATTGTTTATGAATGCTAAGGTTGCCAAGGCTTCAGTATGAGGAAGGGAAGAGAATAGGTATGTAACATGTACCTAGAATTGCCTTTGTGTTGTCGTCAGAGGCGGTAATGTTGAAGTTGGAGTAGCTTTCAGTGAACAACAGTACACTCTATCCCGGGGGTGTTCTCTTTTACCTTTTATTGTCAAGCACTTGTTTTATAAAGTCTAAAAAGCAAGAAAAAAGAAAAAGAACACTATGTTATATGTGATTGAGAAAATTATTTGAAGTTTATTTCTAAATATGACTAGATCTAATTTTTTAGAGCTATGTTTAATGAATGTTGAAATGGAAATAGAAAAAAGTGTGGAAGTATTTGTTTTTTATTTAAATTCATGTACACGATACAGTTGGCATATGTAAAATAGAATTAAGTAACCATAGCTCACCAAAGAGACAGAAAGGAGAAAAGGGTATACCGTATGTGTATATAGTACTGAAAGGGAAAAAAAAAGAAAGATAAGTAATAGTTTTATTTTAGTTCCTGGTAAAATTTGTCTAATCAACTGCATGAGAATCTATTACTTAGTCACTGCAGGTCAGTAAGATAACCTGCATTATACTTGCTTTATGGAAGGCAAGCTTTTGTTAAGTTTTATAACTTTTTAAGTTTGTGCTCAGGCAGGAGAAAGAGGAAAATATTTATATAAAACCGTGTCTTGATTTTCCTTTTCATGTTAGATCCATCTCTGCTGTGGAGACCAGTCACTCGGAAGCACAGAAATACCCTTAACAGGATTACTGAAAAAGGGTAGTGCAGAAATCAACCAGCGCCCGGTGACAGTGGAGGGCGCCTTTACCCTTGACCCTCCAAACCGAGCCAAACAAAAGCTTGCACCTGTTCCTGTGGAGTTGGCCCCAACTGTGGGCGTGTCTGTGGCTCTCCAGAGGGAAGGCGTAGATGGACAGGCAAGTAGTGACCTCCTGCCCCTTCTCTGGTTTCACTCACGATGCTTCACGGAAGTTGAACTTTGGGAAAGTTACCTAGCATTAAGAAAGTGTTTATTACTCTTAAGTGGTAGCCTTCATTATATGATCCCTCCTGTCTGAAAAGACATTTCTGAAAAGCGCTGTGGTTTGTAGTGACTGTATCCAGAGCCTTTGGATGTAGTCTTCTCATGGGGAAACCATTCGCTCGTCCTCAGCTCTTAGTCAATGACTGGCAGGAGAGGAGTTCCAGTGAAAGAGAACATGTTTAGACCTAGTTTCTAGGCATGTGTATTATGGTATTTGTGGGTTAACTCACCTGAGCTAAGATAAGCTTCTTGGTTCATTAGTGCTTTTAGTCCTCATACTGTCTTTAGGCAACAGAGATGGGTACTTATTTGAACATACATTTTTTTTATTGTATCTATCCTCAAATTAACTTTAGTGTCCTGTTCTTTTAAAGAACTGATCCTTATATAGTTTATGAATTAAAGAGAAAAACTGAAGTGAGAGCTTAAAAAATATATATGTATATATTTTTAGAGAGTAGTAGACTAAAGGAGAGAAAGAAGATCATACTAGACATTTGGGTGTGTGTGGGCGTGGGTGTGTGTGTGTGTTTTTAAAGGAATATAGGCCTTGGTAGGAATAACTATTCCCAAGGGCACCTATGCCTGACTTCTTTTATCCAGTATTTCTTCTTATCCATTAGGAAGCATTTTGGTACTTAACCTTTAATATATTTCCTTCCTATTCACTTTCCTTTTTCTGGTCCTAGATGCTATAAGAAAATTTGCAAATTATGAAAAAAGAATAGACTAGGAATATCCAGACTGGGAAAGGAAGTTTATATTTAAAAAGCAATAAAACAAACAAAAATGTCAAGTTTTTTGCTTAATTATGAAGGAGAGTTCTTTTCAAATTATACTTTTCTTAAACATTGTTTTCAGTCTTTAACTGAGTTAAAGACCCAGAATGAACATGAGCCTCAGCATTCACAGAAGAGAGTGTTAAGCCCTATAAAGGAGAAACTTACTGAGCCAAAATCACCAAGTGTGTCCCCGGTTATGCCTCAGAATCAGTCGCCTCCAACCAAAGACAGTGCCACAGAAAGTGAAGTGGAAAGCTTGCAGTATGATAAGGACACAAAACCAAACCCAAAGGGTAAGATTTTTTTATAGTTCTTTTTAGATAGATCTTTATAGATTTTGCAGCCATCTAATAAAGGACTATGAGACTTTTCATGAGATCTAAGTAAAAATTGTTTTTGAAAAACCGGTAATGTGTGGTAGTGTAAAAAAGATCAATTTAAAGTAATTGCAATTTATTTAACTTCATTATAGAATTTGCTAAAAGGTAAATTTTTCTTCACTTTTGTACTATTCAAAAGAAATTAAAGAATATAATTCTCAAATATCTTGAATACATTGAAATTTTAGAGGAGTTACTGTTTTTTATAGTCAACTCATAGTAATCATTTTTTATCCTAAAGAATCTGAGAATGCATATTTATCTGGCTTTATAAAAATTTTCTATCCATCTTATAAGGATTTATAGTTATACTTAGTAGTGTAAGTATTTAGAATAGTGGTAGATTAGGAGTTAGAAATTTGGGTATGGATGATAGCCCTGTCACTGGGCTACTTCTCATTTAAACATCTGGTTTCTAATAGGAGTGGACGAGGTAGCTCTGTCTTTTCATGTTTTATCTTTTTGGTAGACTATGTATGTCATATGTGCCTAAAATAACCAAAACCACTTTTTAAAAAGTATTGTAATTATATTTGCACTCAGTCTCAAATACAATCCTTCAGATGCTAAGTTCTGTTCAGCTGCCTCTGGGAAATAAGTTAGTGCCTGTCAGGCTGCTGTCACACGTGACTGCCTCAGAACCGCGTGCTTTTCTTTGTGCTGTGCGTGCTGAGGGT
Source organism: Saccopteryx leptura (assembly GCF_036850995.1). Classification (NCBI taxonomy): domain Eukaryota; kingdom Metazoa; phylum Chordata; class Mammalia; order Chiroptera; family Emballonuridae; genus Saccopteryx; species Saccopteryx leptura. Next base: position 181,423,901 of record NC_089506.1, on the reverse strand, counting down.
AAGCCCTTTATTACACAGTTCTCTGGTGGACATTAAAGCTTGTATAATTTGGGACAAGTCACTTTCAGATGTTTATGCCTCAGTTCAGATGTTTATAGAACCAAATAGTCACATTCCTTGCTTGATGGTAAAGGAGGTAATCTTTAATTTATTTGGACAATTTAAGAGAAACTGTTAGCAAATATAATTTTTTAAAAACCAATTTTACGTTTATTTTAGCCATCAGTTCTTCTGTACCTGCTTCACTGGCCCAGCCGGTGGCCACATCCAATGCTCCAGAATCAGCCTCAGGACAGAAGATTGCTGTTCCGGCAACATCGCATCATTTTTGCTTTTCAATAGACTTAAGGAGTGTCCATGACTTGGAAGTTGGTTTTCCAATCAACTGTATATTAAGGTGTGAATTGATTTGGTTTCAAAATATTATTTTCTGAGGAGAAATGCCTTTCCTCTATTTGGGAAGTTGCGGAGAGAAATGTCACCAAAGGTGGTGTACTGAAAGAGCATAAGGCTATGTTCTAATGCTTTTAAACTTACACCAGGCTGGCACTGGTGGTATGAGGGGGAACAGTCTCAACTATTGTAGTGTAATAATTATAAGTATTTATAATTATTTATGAATAGCTCTAATTAAAATACAGTGACTCAAACTTAAAATGTGTTGTTTCTGGAAATGATGGCACAGGTCAAAATAATGGAAAGTATCTGATTTGTCTTTAAAAAGTGTATTATAATGGAGGTTATATTCCTAAATACTACATTTTATAGCTGTGAATCTAAAAACGATAGTTAATGAACTCAAAGTGGAATGTGTCCAGTTTTCAATATAAAAAATTGAAAAAAATATTTGTCAGTTAAGTGGCTTTTATACAATAGTTTTTTAGTAATAACGGACTATTTTTGGCTGAAATAGAAATGCAATAATTATTAGAAATTTAATAATTATAACAGAATAATTTAATAAATTAATAAAAATAATATAACGTGTTTTAGTTTGGAGTATTTAGTGTCTCCTCATAAATTTCTTTGGCGCAAGCAGTGGCATTTGTAATAAAGTTGTTGATCTTTATGTGATTAAAGTGAGAAATCTTTGTCACCTTGGATTGCCATTCCCAGGAATGCCGGCAGCTACATCTTGCTTCCTGCTGTTACTTGAAGCATACCTACCTTTCAGATACATAAATCAACTCATACTTGCATTTAATTTGTCAATTCTTGGATTTCTTATGAAGTTGTTTCCAAAATCCTCTGAGTTTTGGTATGAATAATGGACAGAATCAAAGGGACCCAGCACTGTTATTGTTTGCCCATAGAATGGAAATCTTTCCGTTGCAACTTAAGTTCTGCTTCTTACCCCATGATAGAGGCTGAAAGACGATTGCTAAAGTTGTATTTGTTTGAAAACTGAAGACTAGAGAAAGGTTATCTCTCACAGCCATACCTTTTCTCAGTTTGTATAATATCACTTAAAGTTGTCTTTAGAAATAGAATCATTACTTATTCTTTACCTCAGTTTTTTTGTCTTTTTTTTCTCTACTCCCTTAACTGAGATCTCTCTGCCACTACTAGTGAATTGGATCTTAGAATACTTAAAGAGGAAAAGAGGACAGTGGCCAGAGCACAGAAACAGGGATGATCTAAAACTAGATGCATTAAAGGGAAACCTGTACAAGCCCACTCGGAAAGCACTAATACTAACGTGTGTTTCCTTTCTGCCATTGGGGCCATTTGTTTGATCATGAAGTGCCGGCACTGTGCCGGAAGTGTGCCTGGTAGTACATTAGTGTGCATGGGGCACATTAGGGGTACAGACAAGGACAGATTCAGAAATAGGTCAGTATGTGATGATAAGGGCTAATGTACACACCCGAATCTAATATAATATTGTATGTCAACTTTAATTTTTTTTAAAAAAGTACTGTTGGTTCTATCTTTGGTTCATTTTAAGTTATTAAAAATGCTAGCTGTTTAGCTTTTTCTCTGATAAATTGTATGTTACCGTGTTCTGCATTGTTATGAAATTGTAGTTTACGACTATGTAATGGCATTTGTCAGGTAACACTGATATTTGAGAAAAAGTTTGTGTTTGCTTTATTTTTTTCTTTTTAATTGTAACACCCTGTAGTGGGGTGGTCAGGGTTTGAATTTCTGGGGCATGAACTCTCTGAGATGCCCTAATTTCAATGGGTATGTAATTACATTGGAATTGAATGAATGCATGGGATTCTTATAAGGAAAACAACTTTTTACTAGTGGTTAAAATTCTAGTTTTCATAATGAATAACAAGATAGAACATGAAATTTTAGTGAGTGTTATAATATCTTTATATTTGGCTTTAAATACAAAAAGAAGTTCAGCAGTAGTCAGGCATTGCATTTAATCTGGCGTGGTTTTTATGATGAAAGGAAGAAACAGTGTTTGGTCACTCTGAGTCATCTGTAGTATATCTGAGTTGCTTTCATCCTTGATTCTCTGTTGAAAGACGGGGCACCATAAATGCACCCCTTTTGAGTTGACTGAGGGCTCTTGAACTCGTAAGTGATGAAGACATGATTGCATAAAGGAAAATAGGGTTAGAAATTAAGTTCAGCAAACATATCTTGAGCGTTTGCTGTGTGGCGGGAGCTGCGTATTTGTTCCTGGGACTGCAGAGATGAGAAAGACAGCAGTGGAGCCCTCCAGGAACTCCCAAATGGGAACTCGGTTTATGTTTAGTGGAGTCATTTTTATTCCTTTTGGTCTTATTTGGGATGTATCAAAATGACCATCTCTTCCTTATTTGGTGTCATTGCCTTCAAAATACCAGAATTCTCTTTCTGCCACAGAGAGTCATTAAAAGATTTACCTGTCACAGGGGAAAATAGGGACAGAAAGAAACTTTGCTTGGGGTGTTCAGTGCACAATGCAGTGTGCAAATGATGTTTTCTTGAGTTGTATACTTGAAACCTGTATGGTTTTGTGAACTAATGTCACTCAAATAAAGTCAATTAAAAAAAAATTACCTGTAAAGCAACTTGGGAAGTACCACTATGCAATTAATAGATTTTCTCTATAATTTTTATATGAACATCAAGAATATTTGTATAATTTTAAAGTTGGTGGTAAAACAGTAATGTATTTGCACCACTTATTCATCTAAAATTTTATTTGCTCACTTTATTAACAGACTGTAAATTTTGTATGTATACTCGAAAATCTTGTTTTTCTGAAATTCTAGGTACTCATATCCATTCTTTGGAAGTGCAGCTCCTATTATGACTAATCCTCCTGTAGAAGTTCGAAAAAACATGGAAGTTTTTCTTCCCCAATCTTACTGTGCATTTGATTTTGCAACTATGCCTCATCAGCTGCAAGATACCTTCTTAAGGTAATGTATACACTATATTCTGCATATGATACTATCTTCTCAAGTCATCTCTTGAAAATTTGTGTCTTATAAACAGGAGGAATTCCTATAGGTTTAAATCCATACCAGTTTATGCATCTGAGAATCTAGAAACAAATATACTAATAATGCCTGATATTTGTGCTTCCATCACAAAGTTTTATGTGGTTGTGAAGGCTCTTTTCAAATTTTCATAATCTTATTTGCCTAATTTTAGATATTAAAAGTTCATTTAAAGTCTGTAAATAATGAAGGAGCTTTGAAAAGTAGTCTTGCCCTTTTCTAATATGTGAAGATAAGTATGAACTATTTCGTTTTCATTATTGATTCATTGAATGACTAGTGTACTATTTGCTTTTTCTACTTTTTTAAATCTATATAAAATGGAGGTGTTAATTCAGCTATTGTTGTGAAGAAAAAATGAGATCTGTGAAAGGTCATTTTACTTTTTCGATTTATCAAAATTTAAATTTGTGTATATGTTTAAAGGAAGAATGAAAGGTAACTAAAATTTAACCATTTGTGGAAATAGTAGTGTTAGGTTTCTTTATTGCATAAAAAGAGGTGTAGAAGATGCAACAGAAGTTTTTATTTGTTACCTATGGCATTAAGCTTTTACATTCCATATCTTTGACTACATTAAGGGAATTCAAAGATATTAATCCAAAAGAGCGCTAGCTCAGAATTGGTAGGTATGAACATTTGTTTCTCTCTTCCTCAGGATTCCATTGCTGATTGAATTATGGCACAAGGATAAAATGAGTAAAGATTTACTTCTGGGAATCGCCAGAATCCAGCTTTCTAACATCTTGTCTTCGGAAAAAACGCGCTTTTTGGGTTCTAATGGTGAACAGTGTTGGCGTCAAACTTACAGTGAAAGTGTGCCTATTACAGCAGCCCAAGGGTAGTGCCTTTAGCAAAATTGATTTTAGCTGTGCTTTTTATTCTGATTAGCTACAACCTTATCTTTTCCTATCATCTTTTTTTACCTGTGGGAAGTATGTCCTAGTTTTCTCTTTAGCTTTCTGATACCCATTATACCCGCACAAGGTGGGGAATCGATCCTATTATAATACTGTAATGTTGATTCTGCTGAGTATTTCCCTCCCCTCTGTTTAGCCTGACAATTTAAATTTTAGGATCTTTTAATTTAATAATTCAGGGTCAAATTTATAATGTATTCATACATTATTTTGCATTGAGAATGACTGATTTTCTACTTTAAAAATATTTTAACTCTTAACTCATTACTGAAGGCTGAGAATGTTTTACACTTTTTAAAGCAATTTTTTTGGGCCCTGAAATTCACTGCCATGGCGAAAAGCTGGAATTTACTTATTTCAGACATAATATATTTGTTTAGTAATCTTCTAAAATTTTTAAATAGAAATTTAAGTTCCATTTGACATTATATATGACCTGCTTTTATTTTTAAAGCATAGTAAGAAAGTAAAAAGAAATCAGCCTCAGTTAAAAAGCTGAAATCTAAAAGTTTTATAGAAATTTCTTCCCTTACTCTTTCCCTTCAATAGCTACTTCTAGCGAGTGAAGGTTTGTATAATTTTTATTCACTTGAAGATCTGGGAACATGTGTTTTAGAGAATCATATATTCTGAGTAATTGAAAATTCTTTGTGTTTTAACTCATTATTAAAAATCTCTCTTAAAAATTAGCATTCTTTTCTGTCATCATAAATAGCATATAATGAAAATAATCAAATTCTTATAATCTGAAGTTATTTTAATAGTTTGTTATCAATATTAACATTTATTGCCCTGCTCTGTAGACTTAAGTTCTAAATTTACCTAAGTGAAAACTTCAGATGTGGTTGGTAGTGCTTTATTTTACTTTAATTTCATCTAAAATATGTGAGATTAGAAGAAAATGTAAAAACTGATTAATTAAGAATACTATTTGTGTGTGATCCATTCATTAAAGTTTTGTTTGATCAAGGGTTTATGGAGTATATTTGATTTAGACAAAGCCATGGATTTTTTTATTGCCAAGATTTTATTTTCCTCTAACATTTTGTCTTGTTTTTATTTATTTAATGATAAATACTACATGCTGTTCTATGCTAGAGAGTGGTATCAATAAAAATAACACATGGTTATCCTACTTTTAGTTCTTATCCTGAGGCAATGCTCATATCCATCAGAGGATTTAATTACAAGTGTGTTCATCCCAGGAGTAGTAGAAAAATGACTCAGAATAACCTATATATAAAGTTTATTTTACTACATAAATTCTTTAGTATATTTTACAGGCATTAAAATTACATTTTGAATTAATGTTTATGACTTGAGAAAATGTTCTTGTGTAAATAAGAAAAAGGACAAAACTGTACGATCTTAATGTGCATGAGTGCATGCACATTACATATACATAACACAGAGAGGAAGGAAATAAACTGTTTTAGCAGTAATAACTGATGGGCCGTGAGATTTAAATTTCTTCTTTATCCTTTTCAGTTTTTCCATTCTATAGCTGCTGTAGGTCCTTTTGTAGTAAACGTAATTATGTACTTAATAGGGTGTTTGTGACCAAATCAAATCTCCTACGTGGAGGATCCTGAAGCTTATAGCAGCTGCTGCAGTTTCAGTCGAGTCAGATGCAGGAAGTGCCTCCTCAGTGCTAAGGCCGTGGGGGCTGAAAAGGAAAACTAATCTAAAAACATTTCCGTGAATTGTAATGTATTTCTGATTTTATTTGTAGGTCAAATAACAGGATAATAAATCTTTCTTATACAGTGACTCTGGAAGATTACGGACTAGTAAAAATGCGTGAGATTTTCGTCTCTGATTCACTTCAGGTAAATGTCATTGAATGTGATCAGTTTTCTCTAACATGGATCTGCTGTGTACGTGTGCAAGTGCATTTGTTCCAGCATGCTCTTTTATTCACGTTAGGGGTTAGCTGCTCTGCCACAGAAGCCGCCTTCTCTTCCTCCCGCACCTTGTCCTTCAGAAGTCCAGACTGAGCCTCGTGAAACCTTAGAATACAAAGCAGCACTTGAGCTAGAAATGTGGAAAGAAATGCAAGAAGATATTTTTGAAAATCAGGTTATTTTTGAAATGTTACTTTAAAACTCTGTTTTTGCCTATTTATTATGTTTTTCTCTTTCCATAGTAGGCTTTACTGTGTTCCATGGGTCCCCTATCAAGTCCCTTTGAATATCAAGAATATCTTTCTCCTAAAGAAAAATTAAAAAAAAAATATTCTAAATGTGACAGATTGGCAGAATCCACTCAGGATTCTCCTAAACTTTGTCTGTGATCTTATGCAAAATTACCACTGAAGGTTCGAGTTCAAAGGCTAAGAACATGGCAGTTCAGGTCCTCGTTTAGTGTACCCTTCTGGAACTTGGAATCACCAGTCTCTAAATCCATGTACTCTCCTGAATTATACTTACATGTTTATTACTTACCTCAATTTAAAGAAAAAAATAATGAAATAGAACACCTGAAAGAAACATATCAGTGATCATTTACTTTTCAACTGAAAACAACTGATTTGTTACTTGAAATTTGTAGGGTTTTTCCCTGACGTGATTTCTCGTCCGTTTATAGCTAAAGCAGAAAGAACTGGCTCACATGCAAGCTCTTGCGGAAGAGTGGAAGAAGCGGGATCGAGAGAGAGAGTCACTAGTGAAGAAAAAGGTAATACCTTGTACAGAAATTGGATGAGGAAAGGAAAATTGCTAATGATAGTGTCTTGTCTGTGCATTTTCAAAACATGTTTTGAGTTGGAGTTTGAAAAGATAAGGTAACTTTTATTATATTTCAGGTGGCTGAGTATACTATTCTGGAAGGAAAACTTCAAAAAACCCTAATTGATTTAGAGAAACGGGAGCAGCAGCTTGCCGTTGCAGAATCAGAGGTACTGTATTTGTCTATCAAATGTCTTTATTTCACAGAATCCATGTATGAGGTTTATACCATTCATTTCTTTCCATTAATACTCTCATAGTTCATAGAAATTGTCTTTCAAACACTGGAGAAAACTGCCCTTCAACTGGGTAAAGCAGGTTTCAGGTTTTAGAAGGTGAAGAATAGGTAGAAAGTGTGTGTTGCTTGAAATAGTTAACTAGGATTCAGCCAGTTTGGCTGACATTTGCAGTAGTGGAGATATTTGGTTCACTTTCCCGTTATGTAAAGGAATGGCTAGTGCCACTTCTCGCGTGAAGAGAAAATACAGCACAGGCTCAGGGGTCTAGAATACTGATTTTGTTTTCAGTAAGAAGGAAATACCCCTCTTTCTTGCCTATTAAAGATTAGATCCCAAGAACAGATGAGTTCTAGGACTAGTTAGCATTTTAGCATTTTTGTTAGGTCTTACTAAATTTTACCCTAAATCCTTTTTTTAAATACTGTGAAGGTCATTTCAAAATAATTAGAATTTTTCCACGTTAAATTTATATGTTCCTTCCCTACCCGTATGTTTCTTTAAGTCATCTCAGCATATCACCCTAACCTTATCTTTATCTATTTTCTGGGATTTCTAAATTGATTTAGATGTTTAAATATAAAAATTGTATGTTTGTTCCTAATACTAAGAGATTGTTATCTTCTGGGTGATTGGGCAGAAAATAAGTTTCTGAAAGAAGAAAAGGAACTTGGGAATATTTGTTAATATATTAAAGTGAGTTTATTCAAATAGGAATTTTAAGTTAGGAATTAAAATTGAATTTGAATTCAAATAGGAATTAGGGCATTTTCAGTTGAAATTATACAGGTCCTATGTGGATTTTTGTATATACTTTGTATATTAGAATTAAATTATTGAAAATTTATAATTTCAGTAATTTAAAGATTAACTCTGCCCTGGCCGGTTGGCTCAGCGGTAGAGCTTCGGCCTGGCGTGTGGGGGACCCGGGTTCGATTCCCGGCCAGGGCACATAGGAGAAGCGCCCATTTGCTTTTCCACCCCCACCTCCCCCTCCTTCCTCTCTGTCTCTCTCTTCCCCTCCCGCAGCCAAGGCTCCATTGGAGCAAAGATGGCCCGGGCGCTGGGGATGGCTCCTTGGCCTCTGCCCCAGGCGCTAGAGTGACTCTGGTCGCGGCAGAGCGACACCCCGGAGGGGCAGAGCAACGCCCCCTGGTGGGCAGAGTGTCGCCCCTGGTGGGCGTGCCGGGTGGATCCCGGTCGGGTGCATGCGGGAGTCTGTCTGACTGTCTCTCCCCGTTTCCAGCTTCAGAAGAGAAAAATAAAATTAAAAAAAAAAAAAAAAAAGATTAACTCTAATTACTGAAAAGGATATGAAAATAAATTTGTAAGTATTCTGAACATTTGACTATATATATAGATGGATAGTAGAATATTGAACAGTATAATGCAGCTCATAATAGGCCAATGTCTTAAAAAGATGCACTTGTTTTAAGCTTCAAAAAGAAAGAAAGGAACTGAAATCAGAACGTGAGCGGAACTTGCAAGAACTGCAGAACTCGATCCGTAGGGCCAAGGAAGATTGTGTTCACCAAGTGGAGCTGGAAAAGTTAAAGATCAAGCAGCTAGAAGACGATAAACACCGGCTGCAGCAGCAGGTTGGATGAAATCTCTCATCTCTTCACACTTAGAGTTTATTTGCATCTAGAAATAATATAGTTCACTATACTGTGTATTAAAACTCAGTCATCTGGGCAATTAATATTTATTGCACTGAGATTCAAATATACTTTAAATTGGATCTTCTTTTCCAAAGTCAAAGCTAAGAACTCTATTGGAATAATTTGGGGGGTAATTTTTCTTCCTTTATAATTATTTACATGAGATTGTGTTATATTTCAAGTAACTCTCAACTTAAAATCGTTTTCTGATAAATCTCCTTTTAGCAAACATAAATACACTTCATATCACTGAAGAGAATTCCGTTAAGAACCAAATTTCATGATAGAATTGTCCGTGCTCCTCTCCATTTCCTCACCTTGTACTCTACCTCTCAGCCCTTCCTGCTTTGCTTTCCATCCACCGCTCCGGAGAGCCGTAGTCAAAGCCACCAATGGCTCAGTCACTAAGTTCAGTGGGCATTTTTCATTTCTCACCTTACCCAGACTTACTGACGTCAACACCATTGTCCTTGTTTGTGCAGATTCCCTTCTCTCACTTCTCTAACACCACTCTCCTTGTTTTCCTCTCTTTTTCTGGCCACCCTGCAGGCTCCTTTACAGGTTTATTTTCCTTTAGCCAGTGAATGTTAGACTTCCTCCAAGTTCAAGACTTACTTTGTACTAAACAATCTTATTAATGCCCATGGGTACAGAGACGATCTGTACCTCTGAGACTTTCACATTTATATCCCAGACCTTTCCTTTGCACTCTGGACCTATATATCTACCTGCCTTTTTGAAATCTCTAATTGAATGTGTAAAGGCATTTAAAACCCAGCATGATCCTCCCGTCCGTGCCCGAGCTTCCTGTAAGTGTGCTTTATTTCTGTTCTTACTGTTGCAGCCAGAGTGATAGTTTTGACACTTGGGAATAATGGCACCCTCCATTGAAACTTTCAATGTCACTTTATTGCTCATAGGTTAAAGATCAGAATGTTTACCTTGCCCTGCAAGCCTCTGCATAGTTTGGAGCCAGCCTACCTCTCTCATGTCATGTCCCACTCTTTCCCTTTGCCCTGTGCTCTCCAGCCACCCTGGTCTACCTTCAGGTCCTCGTGCATACCGTGTTGCTTCACCCACAGGGTCTCTGTGTGTGCTGCTTAAGCCCAGTGAATTACACTCATCCTTCAGTTTCTGGTTAAAGCCTCACTTACCCGAGGAAATCATCCCTGCCCCCCCTGCTCCCCAAGTTTTTGTTAAATATTTCATGGGATATTATCTTTCTATTTTTCTTCATGACATGTTATAGCAGTTTTTAAAAATGTTTCATTAGTGTGATGATTTAATCATTGTCAGGTTGTTAGCTCTATAAAACTGTTTTGTTTTATATCTATGCCTAGAGCCCAGCCAGTCTGTATCATATAACTGGGGCTTAATAAATATTTGCTTTGGAAAAAAAGGATCAAGCTGTTAAAAATTAAGCTTATCTTTCTTGAAAACTTTCATTGTAGATTAGATATGTATGATGAATGCCTCCAAAGTCTTCAGTAAATTCTGGCTGAAGAATAGTTTCCATAGCAGTTCACAGTCAGTTAAGGTCACATTATTTAGTGGTGGTAAATATGTTTTTGATTGTTATTATGGACATCTCATTTAAAATATGAAAGATAAAGTTGTAAAAGTAGGCAGTTGGGATGGGATTTACCAAATGTGTCTCTTCTCCCATTCATCAGGAGGATTCAGCCATTCGGAACCTAGGCTTCTAACACGTGTTCATCACTAGGGGAGCTCTTGAGAAAACCCAGGTTCCTACCTTGTCCCAGACTGGTGTAATTCGCTTACATCTTTGTGAAAAAAGCTGGTATTTGTGAAAAATTACCCAGGAACCTCCTAAAACATAAAGACCTGGCAAAAAACTGTGGAGGGGGTGGGGCCACAAAGTTTCTGAGATGCCTGTCTTGCTAAGTACAGGACTGTAAACATTTTACATTTTCTTTGTATAAAAACAAACTTTTTAGGCCCTTTCTCTGAACCTGGTTACATGTACTATATGTACAGTTTTAACTAGACATGTAGAAGGGACTGACAGACATACTGTCAGCAAAAGCTGGTGAAGATAAAGTATATTCAAATATATAAAAGTAGTTATCAGAACTCAAAAAATCAACAGTTTATGGATCACTTAGCAAAGGAAAAAGAGCCCAGAATGCCTTGCTTTACAGCCTGTTTGTAACCACAATAAGTGTTAATGATTGTGTCCCTGAATGGGAGGGAAAAATACCAAATTCTAAGTTTATTAGGTTTTGTTTAAAACAGAAAAGTGAGATAGTTTAGAAAGGTTTGTATTTAACTTAAACAATAAAAGTTTGGATGTTCAAGGAAGGAAACTTCTGTTATATGGCATATTTACACATATACCTTATTAGCTAAACATGCTAGATAAATCCTAATTAGAATTGTTTGTATTTATTGGCATAAAACAAGAATTTATTATTGATCATTTAAGTTCCATTTTTGCAACACATTTTTTCAGTATTTCAAATTTGGCTGTCTTAATAAACAAGTAATTGGTTTATCTAATGATGGGTAGTTACAATCAATGGTTTATGTTTTTGGAAAGCATCTGTAACAGTGCTATTTACATTTGATTTTTAAAAATCTCTGATTTTAAAAGAACATCTTTATATCCTCAAACTTTTTTTGGTAGTTTTGAAAGTGTTCTAGGGTTAATTGTAGAGTATTTAGTTAAGGCAGTCTCTTTGTTTTAAGTTAAAGAAGTCCTGCCTGCTTTCCGTGAGAGCAGTCATCTTGGGTGGAGAGCTCTCAGTTCTAGTCCTGCCTTCTACTGGCCGGCCCATGGAGTCGTCAGCTTATTAGCTCTGTGACCCTCATTTTCTTACCTATAGATATGAAGGGGTTGAGCCAAGTCATATTTAAATTACCTTAAGTTATAATAGTGTTTGAATTTTGAAATTTATATAGTACCCAATTTTAACAATAAATACTGCATTAAAATTAAAATTTTCATTTTCATTTTTATTGATAATAATCTGCTATATCTAGAATCCTCAATCATTTCAATATCTTAAATATATAGTATCAGTATTTTTATAAGGCAACATTTTCATTTGCCATCTACAATTTAACAAAAATGGTTTCATGATACTGGTTTTATAAAAAATTTGTTTTTGAAATTTTGTCAATCAGTTGATTTATCAAATTTTTAGGATTACTAGATATCTTAATTTTTCTCATTATACTTTGTTTCTAAGTTTTCTACTATGGACAGAGTAAGAAAAGAAATGACACTATTGAATTGAATTCTGTAATATTAAACTTTACATCTATTGTTTATAAATGGCTCTTATATACTTAAAAAAAATTTTTTTTAACACAGCTTAATGATGCTGAAAATAAGTATAAGGTTTTGGAAAAAGAGTTCCATCAGTTCAAGGATCAACAAAGCAACAAACCAGAAATTCGTCTGCAATCTGAAATAAGCCTTCTCAACTTGGAAAAGGTACTCATGTCAGTTTATGGCAACTTACCTAGTCCTAATGATCAGGTTATGAAGTCAGTAATGACACTTGCATATGTACTATAACATTTCACCGAAGTATTCTTCTAACAAATAACACACCAGAGAATTCAGGCACATGAGATTGTCAGTAGCTTATAATAATTTAGAGCCCTTGGTTCTAAACAATAGAACTGACTAAATCTAGAATAAAAGAATTCACAAAATTGACAGAAAGGCTGAAGAAGCAGTTTCAAAATATGAGCCAGAACCAGGTGAGCAACGCCTACCTTATCACCAAGCAGCCTCTCAAGATGCTGCTGCTGGTGCTGTCCCTGCCGCGGTCCCGAACGCGCCTTCCCTGGTTTTACTGTCATGCTGTTGAGCTCTCCGTTTTGCAGTAGTCGTGTGAATACTCTTCTCTGCACATTACTACCCTTTAGATTCAGTGTCCCAGACAGGAGCATTTATTTAAATCACAGACCTGTATGTACTCTGCTCTTAGCTTGGAAGAAGAGCTATTCACCCTATTTTGTTTACTATGGTTGGAAGTCAGGTCCTGCCTGTCACTTATATTGAGATTCCCCACAGACGGAACATTTAGTTAGGTTCTAGGCATTAAAAGATGTATATATTATATAATGTGCAACAAACAACCGAAGTTTGACAATATGTGCTCTTACATTTTAGTTTGCTAAATATAGGCATTATTAAAAAGATATAGCATATACAAGAAAATAGCACAGGTAATAAACAGGAAACTAACCATTAGAAGTTGAAGGATTTCATGGCCAGCCATTGCCTGTTATTTCCCTCAGCCTTGTATTGGAGGCTTCCTTGCCCTTTTGTTTCTGTAGATCCAGCCACTAGGGGGCACTAACAGAAGATTGGTGAATAGGAGTTGATGCTTAGAGTAGTTCTTCTGTCTCTCTGCTTCCCTTTTTTCCTTATTTGGCAATAGTTATATCTTCTTATGGTTCCCTTCTCTCCAGCTTCCTTTGGGCAGTCCCCACAGCGGTACTAGCTCACTGCACAACCCTAGTTTCTGGGTTCCTGGTGGCAGGAACTACTTCCTGGTATTTCTTGTTGTAGTCCCTCCTACTCAGAAGGGGTGGGGACTAGGTTACCTCACTATATCCTCTTTGGCATTTCTGCTCTTTCATCATCTATATAACCAGATGTCTACATTAAATTACCTTTGAAAGACCTAGAGTGATTTCTGGTTTCTTGGCAGGATGCTGAGTGACATAATTGGTTTTTCATTATCTAGGAAAGGTGTATACTATTTATGACACCATGCTAAATGCTATTATGAATGATTAAAAAATATTCAGGATATAGTCAAGTAAATAACAAGTTACAGAAGGAGACAAGGAACTTAATTAATTATAGTGAAAAGCAAATGATAGCAAGTATCATCAAACTTTCTCTTAATAAGTGCCATGAATGCAAAGGGAAAACAAAGTCACTTCTGTTGCAATTTACCCAGTAAGTATAACAAGTGAAATTGGGTATGGAACCCAAAGCACAGTTGAAATTTTAAATAGATAAGTATGTGGGTGAGGTTATTCCAAGGAGAAGTATTGCACTGAGGTTAAAAGGTCTGTTGCATATTTGGAAAATAGCTCAACTAGAAGCTAGAGTTTAATCTGTACTGTAGTAGTGGTTTCAGAATAAAAATTGGCCTGCAGGAAGACCTTATGCTAAGTTAAAGAACTTGTGTTTTATCCGGAAAGAAAAGATTGACTTTATAAAATAAATAGAAATGAATTTTAATGAACTTTTGTAGAGAATTCTGGTTTTAGACATTACATTTGAGATGTTAGAATAAGTGGAGAAGTTTACTAAATATGGTTAAAAATGAGAAAATATAATTGGAAGAGAGAAAAGGGTTAGACATACAAGCCTCAAAAATTGATGAAATTGTTCAAGGAATGTTTAGGAAGGACAACTGAAAAGAAAACTTAAGGGGAAGTTTAGCTTTACAGACAAAAAGCAAGACTCAGGAAAGGAGGCTAAAAAGATTTAGAGAAATAGTAAATGCAGTCTAGTGTGTTGCCCAAAAGAAAAGGAGGAGTTTTGAGAATAAGGAAATAAAAGTAATCTCTCATGAATGGAAAAGTCAAGAGTAGTTGAGAAAAAGCCATGTGTTTGACAGTTAAGTCAACTGCTTTTTAAAAAGTCATATTGCAGAGGATAATCGAAAATTTGGCACTGAAAAGAAAAAATGAGCCCAAGGGCCTGACAATGTTGAGAAAAGCTTATTTCAGTTTCAGGATATTTGTGGATAATGGCACAGAAAAATTGAAGCTTTAAGAGAGGAAGGGATGGTTGAGCCTAGAAGAGTTCGTTTTTGAAAGAAGAATCACCAAGAGGCAAAAAGTGTGGTAAAGAGAATCTTTTGAGTTGAAGAGGATAGTAACTAGTTTGTTTGTTTGTTTGTTTGTTTGTTTTTAGCTTTTTCTATTGTTTCGAAATTCTTTAAATGTTTTTGTTTCCTGTCAATGGCTGTGCTATCTTTGGTTCCCCTTCTTACCACCACATCTATTTAATTGCAAAGTCTTGTTGTTTCTGCTGCTCACAAACCTAGACAATCTCTTCATTTAGCCATTTTTGGCCTTTTCATTTCTCTACCAAGGAACTTGAATCCAGGTAGCCATTTCCCACCCCGGTTTTGAAAATCAAGTATTAAAGTGTTTGTGTTTATAAATATTTACCAGAGATATTTGAATCACTCAGACAATATCACCAATTCCCACAAGCTCTGTTAAGTCGGAGTCAAAGAATATTTCCATTTTACTTGGGGAAATTCAGAGACCAAATATCTTAAAATTGGAGAATTTTGATCTTACCTTTTCTGGAAGTAGACTAGATAATATCTATATAGAAATAAGTTTTAAATGATTTTTAAAATTCCTTCTTTCAACTACTCTTCTAACAAAAGGGTGAAAAATACTAAACATTAATAATATAAATAGCGCCATGAATTTGAGAGAGGATGCATACTTGAACTACTTCTATATCAGACCAAATGATAACATTCAGCATATTTAAGGGCCTAGTAAAAACAAGACCTCTTAATTCTTCTGAAAAATCTTTGTAAATTTTTTTGGGAGCCAGAAGAGGGCAGAATCTTATTTCTTAAATAGTAATAAAGACATAAAAGCACCAAAAGGAAGACATAAGTGAAGAAATATCTGATTAGGTCTACAATTTTCTGGTTATGTCTGAGTGAGAGCTTTTTTTCTTTTTCCATTTTCACTGAAATGTTCTAAAAATAAATTAAGGTATAGTTTTGCCAAATGTAATTCTTGGTTACCTTTGTTATGTAAGTAAATAATAATTTGATTTGCTTTTAGCTAGGATGTGTCTTTTTACATAGCTTAAAAATAATTGCTATTGTAAAAAAAATAAAATATGGAAAGCATTATAATTAATTAAGTAGGACATACATAGGTTGAAGACAAAAGCTAAAATTTATGTATTTAAGAATATTTGATGAGTATCTATTGTGTGATCACCCCTTAGGGCAAAAGGGAAATGAAAGAAAAGTTTGAGAAATGGCTCAGAAAGCCTTAAACGGCGAGTCTAATCAAAGGCCAGGGAATGTAATAGAAACCCTTTGCAGTTCAGAAAAAGAAATCATTTGGTGTTCAGAATATAGTAATTTTAAGACAGCTCCAAGTTGAGGTAGTATGTGAGCTGAACCTGAAGTTTCAAATGAGCAGAGAAGAAAAAGACTTAGGCACAGAAGTGATTTGGGCGAAGAGAAAGGGGGATGTGCGAGACAGCAGCCTGGTGGCCGAAGCAGAGGGTTCCTGTTGAGGAGTATCACGAAAGTAGGCTGGGCAAGTAGTTCCGAAATTGTATCTATTTTGGAGTGCTTTGACACCTAACTCAGTACTGTAGGTGAGGAGTAGCTATTGTAGCTGAGTTAGTAGACAGTGAACTGATCTAATAGTGGGTAACAAGATTTGTAGATAGAATAGGTTTGAGGCTGAGGAGACGAGATGAGAAGAGCCTGAGCTAAGGAAATGGCTTTAGGCATAGAAAAGAATAAGACTGAAATATGTCAAGGGAGAAATCTGACATATCAGTGCAAATGGTTTCCGCTGACGCCCAGCAGGGCAGGTCCAGACCTGCGGAGTGTCTGTCCTCTCGGTATTTGCCCCACAGCCCCACGGGGCCCTTAGGCTGAGAGCCTCCAGCCTGCTCAAAATAAGGCCTCTTAACATTAGGTCTGTGTTAGTGTGCATTTTTCTGGGACTTGGATCCACGTATTTCTTTAAAATCAGAGGCATCTGTGTCCTAAAAAAATTTTTTTAAGTTAATAATCATTAACTCGGAAATACAAATAAATTAGAAAAACAAGGTTTGTGTCTCAGATTTGCTAGCTACAGTTTTTTTTTAATTAATTCTACTGACTATATATGTATTTTAAATTACTGTGACTAGCAATGCAAATGTGAATTATTTTGATAACCATGGCTAAACCAGTTTAACCTACCCAGAGAACTTTTCTGATGGAGTCAGTCCATGGGGTATAAGCAATCCCTCTAGGTTCATCCCTGTCCTAACCATCATTGGGCCCTTCAGGATACTAGACTTTCTCTAAAATCCCAGGATGTGATCACTTTTATAACTGAAGGCTACATTTTTATCTCACAGTGATATAAAGATTTTTCCTATTCCTCTGACATATGTCCTATTGTTAAATTACCAAGTAATATGTATAAATCTTTGGGGCATAAGTGGAGGAGATCATCCTTGATAATCTCAGAGTATTACTCAATTTCAGACGCATTAGTCTAGTTGTGAAATGTCAACACATTTAAATCCAAGCCCCAGGGATTTGTAAAGCAGAAAGACTGACTCCGTGAAGTCATATATTACCGCAGAGAATGTTCTGGTCTTTTGTGAAGGCATTTGGCAATCTGCTTTTCCTTTATTTTCATGAGTTTTCTGAAGCTCGCATCTTTGCAGAGTGTCTTCAGTTTTATTTTCCTGCACAACATTAGGAATTGTGTACATGGGAAAAAGTTGACTTCATATAAAAAAATTAGACCGGTTTAAAGTAACAGTATTTTACTGTAATTCAGGCACATTATTACATTATCACTTAAATAGTAAAACTGTCTGTTGGCTGCAGGAATTTGTTTGGTACTTGGGTTGAAACACAGAGTACATTCCAAGACACAGCCAAGTTGGCTTCAGTTCATGTACAACAGATTGCCTGCTGCAAGTATAAATAACCGTATTTTTTCAATTGAATCACTTTCATATTTTTCTTTATATATTTGAGGAAAAATAGAAAATAATAGTTAGATGAGTATTATTAGGAGCATTATTTGTCTTTCACTTGGGTTTATTTTAACATTCTTAAAATATTTTTCACTTTGTACTTTCTTAATAAACTGCTTTCTGATGAAACATTTCACTATTTTCAGCACTCTGTGATTTTTGCCAAAAGAATCTACTAGCTCTTTTTGTTATAAGACTAAATTCCACATAATGAAAGGGCTCCAAAAGGAATAATTTGGTTTCTAAGACCTAGAGTGCCAACTAAGTTACAATGCTAACAGAACTGCTTTTTGTAAAAAAAGAAAAAATGTTTTTCACGCTATGATCTTTAGGTAAAATACATGTTTTAAATGCATCTATAGTAACTGTCTGGAGGTTAAGACTAATTCAGTTTCTTTTAGTATAGGCTGTTAGGCAGTTAAGATACGACTATATTTTAAACAAGAAAATGTTCATGTGCCATAATATTTATAGTAAATTATATAACAGTTTTAGATGATGTCGTATGTTACACTATATAAACTCTTTTCTTAAGCCAGACTCTTTGTGTATATTATCTTTCAGTGATTGTACACAGTGGTATAGTGTTTCACTTGATACGATTTTAATCACTGTTAGGTTGAACTTGAAAGAAAGTTGGAATCTGCAACTAAGTCTAAACTGCATTACAAGCAGCAATGGGGACGAGCTTTGAAAGAACTTGCCAGACTTAAACAGGTATGTAGTTTATAGCTGGTGATGGATTATTCTTTTTATGCCTTTTTTCCTTGATTCTTTATAGGTTGGCATATTTGGCAGTACCTGCTACGGTCAGATGTCTGCTTTTGACTCTCCAGTGCTATTTTTGAGATTCGGGCTTTTTCATTGTTATATATAAGATCCTTCTTTTTTTAAATTAAAAACTGTAACTTGAAACTTTTGGGTTCTTTTCTTTAATTACCAACTGTTCTCTTTCCCAGAAGAAATTGGATGATTTCTTTTACTTATAAAACTACCATTCTTTTCTTCAGTATTAATTTCTTTCTATTGGGAGTACATTTGAGGGGAGAAATTTAAGGATAACTTAAATTTAATGTCCTCAAATTTAAGAATGTTATAAATGTTATTCCTAGGAAGACACAGTAACTTATTCAGTTAAGGAAGGAAACATAGGGAATTTTTGCATAATTCTATAAAAGTTTAAAAGTGATTGTTTCCTGAATTCTTACCTTTTTTCCTCCTCTGCTACTAGATAACATGATGTTAGCTTCGTGAGAAATATATCTTGGCTTTGGATATAATTTCTTCAAATGATTAAAATCAAGCTATAAGCAAGATTTTTATTTTGAATCTAATCTACTTGTCCTAAAACTTGTAAGAATCAATAATGGTTAGATTATTCTAAGTTTTGGATTTTTAATGTCAGGTTTCATTCTAAATGAAATTTAGTACATAGGATCTTTTAGATTTGTATTTTTCTTAATGTGTCTCCATATCAAACATTATTTAATATCTTTGTGGTGATGTACTAAATGCTTACCACCTTCATGAAGGAATATGTACTAGACTTTGTGAGACTAAATAAATTATGCTAATATAGCTTGTAGATGAGTTGAGAATATAAGATAACATAGCTGTCCTCCCTTAATCGTGGGATATATACATTCCAAGACTCCTAGTGAATGTCTGAAACCACAGATAGCACAGCACCCTATATATGCGATTTCCCTATATGTACATATATCTATGATAAAGTTTAATTTATAAATTAGGCACAGGAAGAGACTAAAAGCAATGACTAGTAATAGAACAATTATTATAGTATACTGTTATAAGTTATTTAATGTAGTCTCTGTCTCTCAGAATACCTTACTGTATTATACTCACCTTATGATGATGATGTAAGATGATACAGTACCTATGTGATGAGATGAAGGGAGGTGAGTGGCATAGGCCTCATGACACAGCATTGGGATAACTTGAACATAAGACTACGATACCACAACAGTTGACCTGATAACTGGGAGGACTACCAAGTGACAAATGAATAGTAGTGTATACAGCCTGGATGTGCTAACAAAAGGATGATGCATGTCTTGGGTGGGGTGGAGTGGGATAGCATGATATTTCATCACACTACGCAGAATGCCATGTAGTTTAAAATGTTTGAATTGTTTATTTCTGGAATTTTCCATTTAATATTTTCACACCTTGACTGTGTGTAACTGAAAGCACTGAAAACAAAACCACAGGAAAAGGGGTACTGCTGTATTAACAATAGTAAATGTTTTCTATCCAATAGGACTGAAGATAGGTGAGTGAATAATCAGATTTTTTTACTGAAGTCCTCCTATGTTCAAGACACTGCTTGTTTTAAAGATATAAGTAAATCAGCCTGACCAGGCAGTGGCACAGTGGATAAAGTGTTGAACTGGGATGCGGAGGACCCAGGTTCGAAACCCTAAGGTCACTAGCTTGATCATGGGCTCATTTGGCTGGAGTGCAGGGCCGCTTGCTTGCGCATGGTATCATAGGCATGACCTAATGGTCGCTGGCTTGAGCAAGGGGTCACTCACTCTGCTGTAGCTCCCCCGCATTCAAGGCACATATGAGAAAGCAGTCAATGAACAACTTAAGATGCCGGAATGAATAATTGGTGCTTCTTATCTCTCTTCCTTCCTGTCTGTCTGTCCCTATCTGTCCCTCTCTCTGTTTCTGTCAAAAATAAAAGATAAGTAAATCAGAAGTCCTTCTGTCGGGGAGCTTACGATTCAGTAATGGGAAGAAAACTATAAATATAACACTTTCTGCGTAATAGTCGGAGTCCTGAAGAGAGCCATACAGAGAGTACATCTATGTAATAGGGTAAAGGAAACGTATCACAGAAGATATTTGAGATGGATTTCTTAGGAACTGGTTGTGATTTAGGAATGTAGCAGTATGGGAATAATGATTATAGCAAAGAGACATGAAATCAGAAAACATAGACTCTACTTGGAGAGAAGAGGGCCCTTTTAGAGGTCATTTCAGGTAGGAAGGCCTGGAACTTAAGTGAAAGCAGTGGAACTCCTGTAAGAAGACATGGTTTTGGTAGATTCCGTAGACACAGTGCACCTGATGGAACGCCGAGTAGAAAGTGAAAGAGGTCAAGAGCTTAAGCCTTAGTATTGCAAATGTGGTTATTAAGACATAGTTGATGGTGTGGGAGGAGAGTAGGACTTGCAAGTTTGGACATTATAATTTTTACAGAGAATTCAGCAAGCAGAATTGTGGCTGTGATGTTGGAGACTGGGCTTTACAAATTCAAGGATCCTGTGCAGAGGTGATCATTGACCCTGTGACAGAACTTTGAATTTTTATGTTTAAGGAGGAGGAAGGAAAGTCGATATAGGAAACTAGAGAAAAAGGAAGATACAATAATACTGATAGAGTGGCTAGCATTAAAGGACAGTTTACTATATAGGTGTTGTGCTTCATATCTTATTATTTAATCCTAACCAAGATCCCTATGTAGCAAGTAAAATTATTATTTCCATTTATACATGAAAGAAACTGAGACTTAGAGAAGTAATTGGCACATGATCACACAAAGAACCTAGTGATAGAATTTAGGATTGGAACCATTTGTCTAGAGTCCAGGCTCAGGTTCTTTCCACTTTATAATGCTAGGCTTCATTCCATGGAAGCCAGATAATGAAAGAATTGCCAGGAGAAGAAAGTGAGTCATAGAAAACTAGGGACTGCTGACAGCGTACTGAGGCAGAAGAAGTCATGATTTGGCATATCCTAGCAAGGAAAATGGCATCATTGGCTGTTAGATAGACTAGCTCTGATAATGAGAATTAAACTGACTTTGAGAGAAGAATCTAATATAAAGTCATTATGCCAAGCTATTTAGGTTATATACAGTGCTAATGGGAGGAGTCCCTGTGGAATTAAGATCAAGGAAATAATGTTAAAAATAACAGAATACAAATCCTATCAGAAGCAGCTCATATAGAGTAGTTTAGAACAAGGCCTTAGGGTCGAGAGACCTGGGTCGTATCTGGCTTTACCTCTTAACTACCTATGCAGTGTGGGTAATTGAACTTCTCTGATAAGTCTTCTCATTTGTACAGTGAAATTTTTCCTCACATGTTGTTCTGAGAATTAAATAAGTGGATTTAAAAGCATTTAATACAGTGGTTGGTATGTCGTTTCCGCTCAGTAGATGGTAATTATTGTTAAAAGGAGACGGGCCATAAAGCTATGGTGTAGGGTTCTTGGTTTCAATCATTGAGCACCTAATTTATTTTACTTATTTATTATTCATTTTAGAGAGGAGAGAGAGGGTTAGAGAGAGAGAGAAGGGGGGGGAGCAGGAAGCATCAACTCCCATATGTGCCTTGACCAGGCAAGCCCAGGGTTTTGAACTGGTGACCTCAGCATTTCCAGGTCGATGCTTTATCCACTGCACCACCACAGGCCAGGCCTGGGCACCTAATTTAGATGTTAGCTCTGGATATTGATGAACAAAACAAACATTGGAAGTATTTGTGACTGGCTGTTCAAAGAAATAAATGATAGACACCAACAATTTAAAAGTTTAAAGTTCTAGAGAACAGGATGATATTGTTATAAAGTAACAGCAATAAGAGAGTGGGTAGAATATATTTTCAATAACTACTTTATATAATATTTGGATGGTACTTTTAATGGATGTTCTGTAGAAAACTGCACAGAAGATAACGAAACCCACATACAAGTGCTAAATGTGCAGATATGAAGAGTGTCAGTAGGTATGCACCCTAAAATTTGGGCATAAAGAGATAAGAGAGCATTGAGTCTAAAAGAACATCCATTGTTACTTCATTTGTTCATTCATTTAGCAAATACTATTGAGAGTCTGCTCTGCATCTTGCACAGTGGTAGATGCTCTAGATAAAGTTCTCTCCCCTGTATTTAACAAGAATATAACAGTGTGGTGAGAAATGCAAACAAAGAATAATGTTAGAAAAACAAGAAGACAACAGATGGTTGTATTTTGTAACTCAAAGCTAAGGGAGAAATGTTTCAAAGACAGTGTTTCAAATATCACTATTAGATTTGAAGTCATTTAAAGTTTTAAAGCAGAGAATACATGGGGAAGAAATGGAGGTACCATTCATTGAAGAAGTACCTTTCATTGAAGAAGTTGCAGAGGGAAGGAGCAGAGACTCATGCAATGATAGTTACCAAAATTATTAATGAAAGGTTGGAAACATGTTAGTTGGTGATTAGGGCATTTTCTTTGGATTAATGAGTAATTATTAATTATTGAAAAATATCATTTCATCATAGTATCATGTTTCTTATTAAAACCACAGAAGAGCTTTTTACTTTGAGTAAACTGATTATGTTCATATGTATATATTGACAAATGACATTGTTTTCACTGAGGTAGTTCTAAACATAAAAGAAAGTAAACATATAATGTTCTGAATAGAATCCTCCAAGTTCATGGCTTTTTGTTAGTATTACACTGAGATATGGAGGTAGTTTCCTTTAAAAGGAGATCCAGCATAAAAGTTATCCACCCAATTATTTTCTACCCTTTTGCCTCAAACCACTGGCAAAGTAATTTTAGCTATTTTTTCCTAATGAAAGTTCAGCATGCCTCCTTTCTCTTGAGTTATTGTAAGAGTGTTAAGAAGAAAACAAAGTGAAATTACTGGTTCAACTCTAAACTTCTATTTCATGAAAGAAACTAGTCTCATTCTTTGAGTACAGTGATCTTCATTACAGACCAGTTCTATGCCTTATCCCACAAGTTCTTCTGCTTTAGAAACAATACTAAACAGATTTTAAGTTCAGCAGGAGTCATTGATGTTCTACAGACCATATTTGAGATGCAACAGTTTAAGAAGAAACATAATAGACCTTGGGATTACCATAGTGAATTGTGCTCTGCCAGTAACTACTTTTGGAAGGTTAAAATTAATAACTTGATCAAATAGGCACAATTCATTTGTGTGAAAATTACTTCGTTTTTTCCTAAAATGTTTTATTAAAAACATTATTGTATTTGAACATAAAATTGGAATTCTGCTTTTGTTCAGAGAATTGTTTGTGTAACTTTCTGTTTAAATTGGATTAGAACCATGTTAATTTTACATTGCCTCTGGTGAACAGCCACGGGACTATAATCTCTGCCAGTAATTTGTCACAGCAAAATTCTCTGGAGAGCCATACAAAACATTTGTGTAGTATGGATTAGACAGCAAAAGCCATATCTTAGAATGTTAATAAATGTTAATGACAAAACCCAGCTGGTAAAGCTTGGAAGTAAGATCTAATGCTTGGTGCCTATTGCCAAAAGAATGTTTAAACAGAGATTTCCATTACTCAAAGGTGATCTAGCATAGTCAATCAGTGAATTAAAAAATCATAACCTTCTAATTTAAAAAAACCTTTTATTTATAGTCACAATCATAAAAGTCTGTGTTTTCAAGCTGTAAACTTTTTTTTTTTTTTGTAACTGGGCAGGTGACAGTTGTAAAATATAAGAATCACATAAAATGGGTCCTAATTTGGAAAACAAGAAAATGATACTCCTACATTCTAGATGTGGTATCTTTGGTATACTGTGTAACACTGACTTTCAGAAGTTCTAGTTGTGAAACATTTAAGAGACAATTTAGTTTTCTTTTTCTCCTCATCTCCATGAAGATATACTGTGGAAATACTTTTAAACCAAACAAATACTTGAATTAAATTGTACCACAAAAATGCAAGTTAAAATGATCAATTTACTTCTTGTGTTCAGGACTAAGAACTAAGATTTTGGGTAGGATGTGGGTCCCTTACCATATTTGTGCACAGTAGATCTGTTTAAAACCAAGCTGATATATTTAGTTAAAACAACACAGACTTCATTGGCTGACATCAGCACTATCTTGTCCAGCCTCCTGCTTATCCACTCAGAGTAATTAATTTGATTAATTTATAAGTAATTTAGCCAAGGGTAGGATGTAAATCTTTGTTTAAGAAAACAGTTGGAGGTCCAAGTCTTGGTTAAAAACTGTGTCTTGAAACCATCCAGGCCCTCCTACTGACTTGTCAGCTCTGGGTTATTTTCAGAAAACTTTACTTGAGTTCCTTAGTTTAGTTGTAAGCTTTTTTCCCACAGACATACATGGTATGTGTGAGTGGGAGAGTACGTAGTGGCCACTTTTTAGCCGCTGTTTAGTCTAGTGTATGTGTGTTTACATCTCCTCTCTGGATTTATAGGCAGCCAAGGCAAAATAAAGATTATACTCACTTGATTGAGGAGCCTTTAACCCAGAGCACCTGGCAACAGAGAGGATTTCTTTCACTAACCTCTAATTTTTGTGTATGCATGTGTGATTATTATTAATGCTGGATCCTTGATTTAAAATTCAGGGTTTTTCTTATATATTTTAGAACTAAAATGTTTCAAGTTTTACAAAGTTAAAATTTTCTAAAGTAACCTAAAATTAAATAATCAACTTTTTCTTTTTCTGCTTGCAAATTTTCTTGCTCAGTAAAGCAAAAATTTTTTAGCACCATATGCCACAGAAAATAAAAATCACCAGTACCATTATCCCCTCCTCAGCCAGATATAATTTGGTGTACGTTTCCTTTTTTACATTTCAAAGAGGAAAGATGATTCTTATACAAAACCTCCCCCTTCTAGGTTAAGAAACAGAGCATTATCAATGCTTTAGAAGCCCTGTGTGCCTTTTCTCAACTGTATCCTCTCCAGAGGAATTACTTTCCTGAATTTGGTATTTATCATTCCTTTGCTTTGCTTTATAATTTTATAAGATATATTTTAAATATTGGTAAATGACACTGTTTAGTTTTGTGTTTTTAAACTTTATACACATCGAATTATTCTTTTTGAGTCATTCTTCTCTGACCACCTTATGTGACTCAGAATATGTGACTCAGAATTGTTTGAGATTTAACTGTTTTGATGCAAGTAGCTATAGTTCATTTTATTGTTTTCTAAAACTTAAACATATGAACATACCACAATTTATCTAGTCTTCTTCCCAGTAGACATATTTTCCCCAAATTTTCTTTTAATAAGACAGCACAAAAGTATTGTACATATAAGAGTTTCTCTAGTGTTATATCTAAAAGTGGAATTTTTGTTAGTAGGTTTCACTCATTTTGTCTTCACTAAATACAAATCACTGTCTAAAGTGTTTGTGCAAATCTACAGTTTCCAAGAGTGGTGTATAATTGTTGTTATTCTTCACACCATGTCCAGTGGCCATTCAGATGTATCATGTTGTGGCTTAAATTTTCATTTCCCTAATTGACTTTGAGCATACTTCCATATGTTTATTTGCCACTCACATGCCATTATTGTGGAATGCCATTTTATGTATTTTGCTCGAAAGAAGTAAATCAGTAGGTAGTATGGATTTTGGAGTCACCAGATATAGAATTTGAAATACCTACTATTACTGTGTTCTAGAAAGTAGGTGATGACAGAGAAATGTAGTAAAGAAGTAGAATCTTGAATTGTGTAGAAGTTCTGAAACTAAAAAGTCTTGAGTGAAATGTAAGAATTTAGTAGATGAAATAACAATAGATTAGGTATAACAGAAGCAAGCATGTGTAAACTGAATGTAAGTCAGTAAAAAGTATCCAAACAGAAGCAGAGGAGGAGAAAAAAGAGAAAATACAGCAAAAAACATAAGCAACATATGGGATAGAGTATATGAGACTATCTTTTGTGTCCAGTGGTCCCCAACCCCCGGGGCCGTGGACCGGTACCAGTCCACAGAGAAAGAATAAATAACTTAACATTATTTCCGTTTTATTTATATTTAAGTCTGAACGATGTTTTATTTTTAAAAAATGACCAGATTCCCTCTGTTACATCTGTCTAAGACTCACTCTTGACGCTTGTCTCGTAAGTTCGACAATTATATTTTAAAATACCACAGTTTTTATGCCAGTCGCATAATTTTATTTTGTGCATTTATCTGTCCCACACTAAAGGCTGGTCCATGAAAATATTTTCTGACATTAAACTGGTCCATGGCCCAAAAAAGGTTGGGGACCACTGGGATAGAGTATATGAGACTATCTTTGTGTAACTGCAGACCCCTGTCTTAGTCCATGTGGGCTGCTGTAGCAAAATACCACAAACTCCATGGCTTACAAACAACAGAAATTTTTTTCTCACTATTCTGGAGGCTGAAAGTCTGAGATCAGGGTGTGCATGCCTTGTCAGGTTCTATGTCTGGTGAGGGCTGCTTCCCAGTTGCTAAATGGCCCCAGTTTTACTGTGTCTTCACGTGGCAGAAGGGGCTAGGACACTTTGTCAGACCTCTTTTGTAAGGGCATTAATCTTATTCATAAGGGCTTGCCTTCGTGACCTAATCATTTTCCAAAGGCCCCCATCCCCTGACATCACATTGAGGATTAGGTTTCAACATAAAAATTTTGGGAAGATGCAAACATTCAGCCTATAGCAACTCCCAGGAGAAAACAGAAAATGTGGGAGAAAAGCAATATATGAAGAGATACTGGCTAAGAATTCTGTAAAGTATAAAATCACAGATTCAAGAAAGTCTACTAGCTCTCAGCAAGATAAACACAAGGTAAATCATATCTAGATGCATCATAGTACAACTAATTAAGCAAGAAAATTTTAAAAGCTGTGGAGGTAAAGGGCAATAGTACTTTCATAGGAGCAGCAATAAGACTGACAGATGATTTTCAACAAAAGTGAAAGAATTTATGAAACAGTAGGATAATATCCTTAAAGTACTGAAAGAAAATAACTACCAACCTAAAATTATGTACCCAGGAAAATGTCCTTCATAAATGAAATTGATATAAGTCTTTCAGACAAGTGAAATTAGAAAATATTTTGAACTGAAAAATAATGAAAATACAACATATCAAGACATGGGACTTAATGCTCAGGGGGAAATTAATAGCCTCAAGTGCACTTAGAAGACAAGAAAAACATTGAATCTGTTCTCTAAGTACACCTTTCAAACAATCAGTAAAAGAACAAGAAATTAAATTAGAAACAAGAAAATAATCAAGGTGAGTAAAATTTAATGAAATAGGAAAAAATGTACAATATTAAGCCAAAAGTTGTTTTATGAACAGAACCTCCCCTTTGGCAATGAGTGTTCAAGGACAGAGGAATAAAATGGCAATCGGGCTACACATCACAGACATTTAACAAGAGGACGGTATAAAAAATTATGTGAGTCTGAGAAACAGAACTTACAGAACTGACACAAAAAGAAACAAAATAGAAGTAGTTATATAATAAGAGAAATTGAATCTGTAGTGGAAAAACGTTCCCACAAAAGTTTTCAGACCCAGGTAGCTTCACATATGAATTTTAGTAAACATTTTAGAAGTAACACTAATCTTATACAAACTAGTTTTGGAAACTAGGAAGAGAGTATACCTCACCTCTTTTAAAAAACGAGACCAGCATAATCTTGATTCTACAATCTGATAAGGATATTATAAGAACAAAATTAATTGACCAGTCTCATGAACATAGATAATAAAACATGTATCACAGTCAAGTTTACTTATTAAACAAAGGCAAAGTTAGATATCTACTACCTTAAAAGAATAAAAGGTAATAAATTTTAAGTGATTATATAAAAAATGCAGAAAAAGTCAATACTGTTTCATAATTAACAAACTAAGACTGTATGTAATGGAAGTTTCTTAATCTAATAAAGGATATGTACATAAGACCTATCTTTCTTAAGGAAAGTTTTCCCCCGAGGTCAGGAATGAGAGAAAGATGCCTTCTATCACCATATCTTATCAACATTGTACTAGAGGTTCTAGCCAGTGTACCGGGCCAAGAGAAAGAAAGGCTGTATCAGTTACGAAGGAAAGTAAAACTGCCACTGTTTTCAGATGACACTGTTATATACTTAGAAAACTAGAGAGTGTCTACAAATGACCTATCAGAAGGAATGAATTTAGTAAGTTTGTGGGAAACACAGTATGTAATGATCAATTTGAGTTCTCTGTACTAGATATAATTAAAGAAGAAAAATTTTACAACTCTCCATTTCAATATACCTAGGAACACAAAGATGTTACTCTTAGTATTATATTAAAAGTAAGAAGACCTAAATAATAGGAGAGGTAAACCATATTCATCGACTAAGGAATGATTTTGGCCAAATTGATCTGTAGATTCAGCATAATCAAATCATACCAGGACCTTTTTTTCCCCAGCCCTAGAAATTGAGAATTATTCCCCCAGCCTGAGAAATTGAGAATTATATGAAAATGCAGGAGTCAAGAATAACTTAAGAATTTTGAAAAGCCAAAGATAGAAGATGTTTCAGATATCAAGAGATCAGTGACTAAGACAGTATATTTTTAATTCAAGGACAGAATTAACTCAGGTTAGAGGTCCGGAAACAAACCTATTCATATAGTGGACAGAGGTAATACAAGACAGGTGATGCCTAGTGGTGGGGTTTGGCAGGATGGTGTTTTCCAGTAAATATTGCTAGGTCGTTACAGCTCTATATGGGGGGAAGAATAAATCTCACACCATACCCAATTGCATATGGATTACTGATCTAAATCAGCGGTTCTCAACCTGTGGGTCGCGACCCCGGTGGGGGTCGAACGACCAAAACACAGGGGTCACATTAAAAATGTATAATAAATATGTATTTTCCGATGGCTTTAGGCGACCCCCGTGTTTTGGTCGTTCGACCCCCGCCGGGGTCGCGACCCACAGGTTGAGAACCGCTGATCTAAATGAAGCTTCAAGAGGGTAACATAAGAGTATTTTCAAGACTGAGACAGGCAAAAACTTACTTAAATTGGACATAGAGGTACTAGCTTAAAAAGAATAGACATAAATTTGGGCTGTAATAAAATTAAACCAGAAATACCATTAAGCAGTGAAAAGGCAAGACAAAGATGAATGGAAAATACCTGGAATTTAAATAAGTGGCAAAGGACTTATCCAATATACAGAGTGGGACAAAAGTAGTTTCGTAGTGTTTGCATAGAAAATAATACAAACTCCATGTTTCCCATACTCACAACTGTTAACCTAGCTTTGTCTATAAAGAACCTGTATATAAAGAACTACAAACATATAAATGAAGATAGGTAGCCAAGTAGAGAGAGCAGAGTGCCAAATGGTTCAACAGGAACTTTATAAAAGAATATATCCAAATGCCATTAAAAACATTTAAACACATTCAACCTCATTAGTCTTTGAAAAAATGAAAAATAGAATCACAATGAGATACTACCACTGCATTATCTATAAGAATAGATTAAGTGCAAAAAAAATTTGATATTACCAAGTGTTGACAAAAACATTGAACACTGGCATACTCACACGGAAGTATAAATTTGTACTACTATTTTGCACACTTTGATAATACTTACTGTTACAGAAAGTCTCATACCCTTACAACCTGTGGGTTGTAATCCTAGATACATACATACATACCCAATAGAAATGCATACAAATATGTGCCAAGGGGCATGTGCAATACTGTTCGTGTCAGCGTTATAATGCAAAACTGGAAACTAACCCAATTGATCCTCAGCAGAGGAATGAATAAATTGTATATCCATCCAATGGGATGCCAAATACTAACATGAATCATCAACTATACATACTAATGATCTTGAAAAAATTGTTAAGTGAAAGAAGTGAGACATAAAGTAATATATATGTCCAATTCCATTTATATAAATTTCAAAGCAGTCAAAACTTATTTGTGGTATTGGAAAATAAGATAGTAGTTATGTTTGGGGAAGGGTGGAAACACAGGGACATCTGGGGTTCTGATAATTTTCTGTTTCTTGATCTGGTTGGTTGTCGAGTGGGTCATTTGTGAAGTTTTATGAAAATGCACACTTGTGATTTGGCAGTTTTCTGTTATTCAAAAAAGGGTTTGCTTAAAAAAAAGACATATCTATTGGTCTAGCTCTCCCATTTTTGGGTTCTGTACTAAAGAAAGAAAAGCACCTGTCCCTAAAAATACAGGTAGGAAGATTTGTGAGTGATACTAGATGATAGGATGTTTTATTGCAGCATTGCTTATAGTACCAAAAGCTTCTGTTATTGAGAGAGGAGTTGAAAAAACACCGGAATATTCATTTGTGGAATGTTACAGTGTATTTTAAAGAAATTTTGTCATGTGCATAGATTTTTGGGTGAGCCTGGAGAAAAGAGTGGAAAGGCATGTCGTGATTGGAGATGGGAGTGGAATTAGTGACAATGCAGGGACAGTTACTGAATTTTTCTTGACATCTTTGTATAATTAACAACTTCTTAGATGCTGTTCTTGCCGCTGGTCTTTGTGGCAATTTATTGTATTGTCAGCAGACTTTTTCTTGCCTTCAATTTTGGTTTATATTATGCTATTCAGCTAACCTCAATCACTGACTGGGCCATGACAGATTATGTCTTACAATAAGAAGAGAAGTTATGGAGTTTTAAAAGAGAATCTGGTCATTTCTGGATAATATGTGACTCATAGAATTGGCAGCATGTGGCTGTATCATGGTTACTGTCAAATAGGATTATATTTGTAAGTCAAAGTCATGAAAAATATTTATTCCTAACATTAAACATCTGGTTTATTTGTTTCTTTCAAGCGGGAGCAAGAAAGTCAAATGGCTCGTCTTAAAAAACAGCAAGAAGAATTAGAACAGATGAGACTACGTTACCTGGCTTCTGAGGAAAAAGATACAGTGAAAACTGAGCGACAAGAATTGTTGGATATAAGAAATGAATTGAACAGGTATGGTAACTAAAACAGTACACTTCTTTTTCATATAAAACCAGTTCTAATAAGACAACCTTTTAATTGGTCATTGGTCCAGGCAAAGTATGTCAGGTCTTTGAAGAATAAAGTAGATCCTATACTATAAAGTGTAGTTGATTTGTTCAACAGAAAATTTATGCCAAAAACCATTATTACACTCAAAATTTTTGTCATGAATGTAGCTATATATCAAATCTATTTAGCTTTTTTGTTTCCATTCATAGTATTAATATCTTAAATTGTATTTTTGTGTGACTACTTCAGGATTATTGCTACTATTTTAAAGTAATTGATTATGCTAAATTTTTAATGACAAAGTATAAGGAGTTTCAAATTTAGTTATAGTAGTAATATAATAGCTTTTATTGAGCCCTAATTATGTGCCAGGAGCTATTTTAAATGCCTGACATGCCTGTCTTGTTTTCTTTACAAAGCAAGTTTTTTTGTGGTTTTTTTCAGTTTTTTGTTGTTGTTGTTGTTTTGTGACCGAGACAGAGGGACAGATAAGGACAGACAGGAAGTGAGAGAGAAGAGAAGCATCAATTCTTCGATGCGGCACCTTAGTTGTTCATTGATTGTTTTCTCATATGTGCCTTGATTTGGGGTAGGGGCTACAGCAGACCGAGTGACCCCTTGCTCAAGCCAGCGACCTTGGGTCCAAGCTGGTGAGCCTTGCTCAAACCAGATGAGCCCGTGCTCAAGCCGGTGACCTCAGGGTTTTGAACCTGGGTCCTCCTTGCCAAATCCAATGCTCTATCCACTGTGCCCACTGCCTGTTCAGGCTCAAAGCAACTTTTGGAGGAAGATATTACCCCCATATTAGAGATGAGGAAACTAAGAATTAAAGAAATTTAAGTACCATTTCTAACTTCACACAGCTAGTAAATCGGAGTCAGAGTTCAGTGATTCCAGAGGTTGTATTTTTAATTACTGTGCTACACTGGGCTTCTCTGTAGTGTCACATTTGTCTTAGTTACAATTTCAGCAGTATTTCATATTAGAAAAGTCATCTATATGAAACAGCATAAGAACAAATTATAGTCTTGGGGGAAGACATTTTAACTTAGTTAAGCAAGAGATAATACTATTTTTGTTTCAGCAAAGTGTACTGTCTTAGCTAGGGATGCCACAAAGTACTATAGATTGGTGCCTTAAATAACAGTAATTTACTGTGTCACAGTTTTGGAGGGTAGAGTTCAAGATCAGGGTGCCAGCATGTGGGTTTCTGTAGAGGACTCTTCCTGACTTGCACACAGCTGCTTTCCCACTGTCCTCACAGGGTGGGCAGAGAGGGCAGGCTCCCTGGTGCTTTCTTCACCACGGTGCTAATTCCAGCACGAGGTTCCCATGTCCCAAAAGCCAAAGACCCTCTCATTGGGGAATAAGGCTTTAGCATATTACTTTGGAGGAATATAATTTAGTTCATTTGACAACACATTCCATGACAACACATTCATGACAGCTCATGTATGAGCTGGGGAAACTCAGTCACTATATTAAGTGGGTTCAGAGCTGAATTGAATAACTGCATTTAGAATATTAATGCATAAGTATAACTAGGAAAAGGTCAAGGTTTATAGTGCCATGCTGTAAGGCTCAATTCATGCTATTATTTTTTATTAAGGAAATAATTATTTGGCATGTACTGTGTTTAAACTTGGAAGATGTTACAAATTAGTTAACTATACCATAATCCTTGCCTTTCAAAATTTGCTATCATATAGTCATGTGCTGCTTAAAGACGGGGATGTATTCTCAAGAATACATTATTAGGTGATTTCATCGTTATTTGAACATCACAGAACACACTTACACAAACCTAGATGGTGTAACCTACTACACACCTAGGCTATATGGTATTGCCTATTGCTCCTAGGCTACAAGCCTGTACAGCATGTTACTACAAAACAACTCAAGATTAAATCATACATGAGAAAGTGATGCAGTCAAGAGACGCAGTAAACAAGAGATATATGAGGCTTATGCCAGCCTAACAAGTTTATAGTAGGTTTTTTATTAAGTAGAAAGAGTATACTCTAAAATAATGGTAAAAAAGATACTCTAATAAAAACAAATCAGCAAGAGGCATCTATTGTTATTATTGTAAAGTATTATGGACAGTACACAGTTGTATGCACTATACTTGTTTATACAACTGGCAGTGAGTGCATAGTATGCTTACACCAACATCACAGACACATTGTGTGTGGCACTGTGATAGTACGATGGCGACCACATGATTAGACAGTGCGTGACTGGAGAGCACATTTTTGGTTTCAGTTTAGCAAATATATATTAAGTTTTTACTGTTTGCTAAGTACTGTTTTGGTGGCTTAAATGAACATAGCCATGTTGTCTATCAAATGAATAGTTGTACAAAACTGAATCTTATCTTTAATATCTTAAATTGTTTCAGAGAGAACTGAAACCAATAAAATTAAATGTATTAGAGTCAAAAGGAGAGTCCTCTGTATAAATTATAAGAAAAGTTTCTTAAGTAATTGAAAAGATGTTTAAAAAAACAGTTAATGTGAAGAAGCCACTACTTTAAGTACTCACTAATAACAGTGACTTGACTGCCAAAGAGCCAGTGTAGTTAGGGACATTCATAGATGTAGCATTCAGTGCTCAGCACTAGTACAGTCACCTCTAGCATGTTCTCATCCAGTGTGCAACACACTTACAGGGAAATCAGCTACCTAGAGAACTTCTAGTAGAATGTGAACAAGAAGTGGTTTGAAGAGTATAGGCTATTGACCCTGAAGAGAACTCTTGGGCAGAGTATTAGCTGTCTCACATATCTGCAGGGCTACCATGTTAAAAATAAGTAAAGCAAGTTATCCTCTTGAGCAACATCATAGCTAGATACTGGAAAATATAAGGGCACATACTGAGTTCAATATGAGAAGGTACTTTTTAATAGAAGTTCTAAAAAGTAGTAGGTTCCTAGTGGCAGGAAATTGATAAGTGGAGTCCAAACATAGTGTTTGTCAGGGAAGTCAAGTTTCCTTTGATATCTTTATAGCCTTCATCAGCACAGTGTTCTAAAATCCTATTGCTTCCATGATTGAGGATTTGCATGTTTGTAAAGCTTTTAGAGATAAGCTATCAGATGTGTTGAAATTTTGTTTGTCCTTTAGGCATAAACAGATGAACAAAGGAAATTGTTGAACTTTCTGGAACATAATTTGTTGTATGTCATTAATTTGCCTAGAGGACCTCTTCCTCCAGAGAGCTATAAGAATCAGGATAAGGGGAAACAACTATTCAGAAATCTTCCCTTACCTGTGAACATGAATTGCTCAAGTTTGTACAGTACCTCATTAACCACCTGACTTCCACCTGTCCAAAAGCACAGTGCCCTGTTTAGGCTTTTTTCCCCCCCTTTCTTTCTGAAAACAGATGGAGATATTTGATGTCCCTGGACTGTATTCTTCAGTTTCCAATTCTTTTGTGGGGAATTTTAGGAGTCAGTTCAAGTTTCAAAGGGTCATCTGAACAAATGAAACTGCATACTACCAACAGTCCTACAGCCTTTCTGCTGGGCCCCAGTCCTCAGCTGCCAGAGTAGGATGTTCTCCTCACTGACTCTTCTTCTCTCCCACTGTATTTGTAAGTTCAGAAGTGGATTTGGTTCTCATTGACTTACTTACTCTGAAGACCATCTAGAAGCAGGGGCTTACTCGCAACTGCTTTATCTTATTTATAAGACAAAATTTAGAAGTAGCTGCAAATTAAAACATTTTTGTAGCCATTTACATAGAGGAGTATTAAGTTATATCTTAGTTGTACATTCTAAATTAAATTAAAAATACTCCTTGTCCACGGTTGGCTCAGTGGTAGAGCATTGGCCTGGCATGTGGAAGTCTCAGGTTCGATTCCCAGCCAGGGCACACAGGAGAAGCGCCCATCTGCTTCTCCACCCCTCCCCCTCTCTTTTCTCTCTATATCTCTCTTCCCCTCCTGCAGCTAAGGCTCCATTGGAGCACAGTAGGTCCAGGTGCTGAGGAAGGTTCCATGACCTTTGCCTCAGGCGCTAGAATGGCCCCAGTTGCAACTGGAGCAACGCCCCCTAGCAGGCTTGCTGGTGGATCCCAGTCGGGCATAGGCAGGGGTCTGTCTCTCTGCCTCCCTACTTCTCACTTCAGAAAAATACAAAAAAAAAAAGAAAAGAAAAATATTCTTTGTCCAAAGTTCCCCTTACTATTACTTAGTTCCCCTTACTATTACTATTGCATTTTCAAGGCAATGTGATTAACAGTACTCCATTAGAAATACCCAAACCTCAGACTGACACCTGCTCTCCCTTCTTCATCTCTTACATGAGGTCATCACAAACATTACTTGAAGATATCTATACAAAATCTTAAAATGTACATGCCCTTTGAACCAGGCATTCACATTTATAGAATTTCACTTTCTATGAATAGCGAAATGAACTTCATAACAGTAAGGACTTTTCTTCTTGATTCATTATAGTATCCCACAAACCTAACATTTTTTGGTACAAATAGATGTTTGTTGAATGAATTTAGAAGAAAATGTTATGTTCAGAACAGCAATAACAACAAAGGTTTAACTACCTAAAGACCAAATTAAAGGATAAGTGGAAACATTGATTTTTAGAAAAATATTTAAAATATATACGGTATGCATTATAAATTGAAAAGAAATACAGGAAATTATTACTCAGATAGGTTATCTCTGGATAAGATTATGCTGATTTTATTTTCTTTTTTTGCACATTTCCAAAATTTCTCCAGTTTTCATGTATTTTATAATTAGAAAAACAAGTATTGTTTTTAAAACTGTCTTTTATAAGTGTGCCAAGTGTAACACTGGTTTTTGTTTTCTTCCTGAAAATATTACTAAAAACGTATTTTACCATTAAATCATTTTGTTTTAAATGGCATTGTTAAGAAAACCAAAACAATATTTGTTGACGGCTAGAGCGGTATTTGTTCTTGACTTCTCAGGTTAAGGCAACAAGAACAAAAACAGTACCAGGATTCCAGAGAGATTGCAAGTGGAAAAATGGATAGTCCACATGGCAATGCCTTGGAAGAAGGTTTGGATGATTATTTGACTCGCCTAATAGAAGAAAGGGATACTTTGATGAGGACGGGTGTGTATAATCACGAGGATCGAATAATAAGTGAACTTGACCGACAGATCAGAGAGGTTTTGGCAAAAAACAATGCCAGTAATTAATACCATTTGGAAAATCTTTACAGACTCCAGGTCTAAATTTTAAATTCATCGTAAAATCCCTCAAATGAAAGGAAAAATGGATGTTTTAAGATGCAACTTTCAATTTTTTTATAAGCAGAATTTTATATGCTTTTGTATAGTATTTATTTGATTTTATTTACTTTTTGCTACCTCTCCCATTCTGGTTGTATTTGCAATTGCATTTTAAATACTCATTTTAAATGACTTTTCAGTATTTCTCAATTTATAATTTCATGGCTCATTTTCAGAACAGCTTTTCACTAAATTTGTTCTAGTAGGAAAAACTGCAGTAATTTTCAGTTATGTAACTTTGCATATTGAGCCAAAAGATTATATGTTTCACTTTAAAAATGTTGTGTCCTATTCATTTTAATATAGATACCTTCATTATTTATACCAATTGTTAATGTAATCAGTTTTATTTAACTCATTTTAGATGTCCTATCTTTTGCACTTACAACGTTTGCAAGTGCCAAGTTTGAAAACAGAAAGCAGGGTCAATGCAGAGAAGCCATATAATGTTGAGAGCCAAATTAGTCTCTATTTAAATAAAGTTAATACAGATTATACTTGTTTCAAGAACTATTGCATATTCAAATTTTCAGTGTGCTCCTAACTTTTTAAGAATATGAAGTAATAGCGTAATAAGGTCTTTGTCGACCTCCTGCTTAAGATTACATCACTTGCTTTTGTAGAAAATAGAGATTTCTTTTTATTTTCCAGTAAGACTAGTTAACTCTGTAATAAAACATGGAGCAGACACTTAAAGGCTTCACCTGAGAAAGTAGAATGAAAAACATTTTCTCCCCCAATTTTAATCAGTCTTTTTAAAAAGTACACGAGATGAAATCATGGGATTTACACGGTGCCATGTCTGTATAAACTTTTACGAATCTCTTTATATCACACTATTCAGAGCCAGCATTCACCCTCAAAGCAGCACTTTCCACGTCCTTTCACAGGGCAATGAAAAGGGTTATTATATGTAGTTTGAAATTTCTGACTCCCAAATATAATAAATTTAAGTGTCTACTTTAGGAAGTATACATACTATTTACTGAAAACATCTATAAAAGCAGAATAGGCTATTTGGAAACACTAAATTAATTTCCTGTTGCTTTCCAAGGAGGGATATTTCTTGTTTAGGAAATTAAAGTCCCTACATGCATTATATGCTTTTTTCTTTATTAACAAAGTATTAATCTAAAAACCACCCAGCAGTAAATAAGAGAAAGAAATGACTGAATAAAAGAATAATGAATATGTGAATCATAGCAGGAATCTGAAATATTAATTATGGTTAGGCATTTTCTCTCATTGATTTTCAGGCCACATGAATTGAACAATATTCTTTTTGTTTCGGAAGGTCTCGGATAAAATATGGTGACAGTGCCTTCAATTGCATTGTGTGCTGCATGTGACTGTTTTCAAACACTAGAGGGGGCCTTAGATTTAAAGAAACTAAAGGACTTTTCTAAAATGAATGTGTGGTTCATTTTGTCCTCAGTAAAGCTATCTTTTGGCTGTGTATTTTAACAAATAAAATCAAAACTGTGTGCATGTTTGAGTTCCTGAGCAGTACTTTTGTTTTAAACCGAGTGAGCAGATGCTTAACACTTCCCCTAGTAAGTCGCTTTATCTGTTTTTCAAGTGCTTACATTGCATATGCTTTTTTATGTCTTAAAATTGGAAGAGTGTGAAATTTTAACACTTTTTTTGTAGCCCTTCAGCAACAGCCATTTCATTTGTCTGTGGCATTTAACATATCTATACTGATTGCTCTAAAATTATTGCCAATCCCTGGGAGTTGAGTATGACCACAGTAGATGAATGAATTGAGCAAGTGAGTGATGAATGAGTAAATCTCCTCATTACTGCATAGAACAGCAGACCTTTCATCAACTATTTTTATATGAAATAAAATTCATCGTTAAACTCTTAGTGATTCCTTTTCAAGGAGAAAGTCTATTTCCACATGTAAGGTTGGCTCATACCGCATGGAGGGGTGTTCCACGTCTACCAGGTATGTGGTGCTGTGTCTGTGTAGTCTTGGAGCCTTCATAGGTATATCCCAGTAATTTCTTTCTAGAGCTGGGTTCCTGTTGCTTCCCGCAAGGGTGGGAATTTGAGCATGACTTCAGGATGTATGGGGGCACTGCACGAACATCTTAAGTGTCAGCTGTCTAGTGTACGCAGATGACTTTCTCGTCTGCTTACTGCTCTGTCCAGATACTGCCCAACCTGAGTCTGGGTGCTGAGGTCATCCCAGGTCACATGTCAGCCACCTCAGAATGGACTGGCCTGCTTCTTGCAGTCTGTAAAAGGCACCTCTTGGGAGTATGTATGGACTTTTTTGTGTATGAGACAGAGGGACAGATAGGGATAGACAGACAAGAAGAGAGAGATGAGAAACATCAATTCTTTGTTGCGACTCCTTAGTTGTTCATTGATTGCTTTCTCACTGTATGGACTTTTAAAAGGTGGCCTCTCACTACTATTATATCCAGCTTAAGGAAATACATAATTTGATTTCTTCTTATAAAAGTCACATGCCATAAATAAAATTCACCTTATAAAATATATAATTCAATAGTTTTTAGCATATTCATATAACTGTGCACCATCACTACCATCTAATTCTAGAACTGTGATCATCCCCAAAAGAAACATATTCATTAGCAGTCACTCCCCTCCTCTCCTTTCCCCACTTCCTAACAACCACCAACTTACCTTCTGCCTCTGTGGATTTGCTTATTCTGAACATTTTGTATAAATAAAACCCCACATAGATATTGAAAATTGAAAATATTAGAAAACCCGAAGTATTTTTCTATGACCAGTCTCTATGGCAGGGGTCCCCAAACTTTTTACACAGGGGGCCAGTTCACTGTCCCTCAGACCGTTGGAGGGCCGGACTATAAAAAAACTATGAACAAATCCCTATGCACACTGCACATATCTTATTTTAAAGTAGAAAAACAAAATGGGAACAAATACAATATTTAAAATAAAGAACAAGTAAATTTAAATCAACAAACTGACCAGTATTTCAATGGGAACTATGCTCCTCTCACTGACCACCAATGAAAGAGGTGCCCCTTCCGGAAGTGCGGCGGGGGCCAGATAAATGGCCTTGGGGCCGCATGCGGCCCGCAGGCCGTAGTTTGGGGACCTCTGCTCTATGGTATACATTTTATCAGATGTTGAATTAAATGATGGAGCTGTAGAAGGCCGACATAAGAGTATAATATTTGTTCATCAGTTAAGAATATAGCTCAAATGTTCTGTCACCTATTTAAGCAGAGACCAGAAATAATAGTGACAGGTAGATAATGTTCTGCTGTAACATCTCTAAGCAATCCTGTTATGTTTGAAATGGATTGCTGATACAAGGTATCTATCCTGCCATTGGTATCATCAAAATGGTGCACATTCCCACATGTTCCTAAGAGTTTGGGGACAGCCTGACGCCTGACCAGGTGGTGGCGCAGTGGGTAGAGCTTCAGACTGGGATGCAGAAGACCCAGGCTTGAAACCAAGGTTGCCAGCTTGAGTGCAGACTCATCTGGCTTGTGCATGGGATCATAGACATGACCCCATGGTCTCCGGCTTGAGCCCAAAGGTCACTGTCTTGAAGCCCAAGGTCTCTGGCTTGAGCCTGCCTCCCCTCCAGTCACGGCACATATGAGAAAGCAATCAATGAACACCTAAGGTGCTGCAATAAAGAATTGATGCTTCTCATCTTTCTCCCTTCCTATTTGTCTATCCCTGTCTCTCTCCATCTCTCGCTAAAAAAAAATAAAAAAAAGTTTGGGGACAATAGTAAAAGTGTGCTTAGTTAGAGTAAGCACAGTTAACCAGAACAGAGCATCCGTGAGGACAGAGGTCAGGTCTGTCTTTCTGCTCTAGGCCAGGACTAAAAATAGTGCCTGCCACATGCAGGCACTCAAAATTTGCTGCATTCATAAAGAAAGACGGGAACAAAAGATTTGATATTGTCTGCATTATGGGTAGTGGAAATAGTTCTATAGCATTGTGAATATATTTAATACCACTGAATTATTTTCTTAAAGCAATTAAATTTTGTTATATATATTTTTACCACAATTTAAGAAAAGTTGGCCTCGAGTCTCCCTACACAGTGTTTTCATGCTGCAAGTGTTCTGCATATGAGTTGCCTGTCAGTCCGTTCTTGAAGATACTGTTCTGTCCTTGATGTAGGAATGGCTGAGCTACTTCATTATGTTTGTAGCACCTTTGTTAACAAAACCTGAAATCAGTGAAAATTAATGGCTACATTTTCATCCCATCTTCTAAAAGTAAATTGAAGGTTCCTTGAAATGTGGAATTGTAATGCCTTCAGGTTTATAAAATTAAGGTCTTGTTATCCTTTCAAAAAAAGAACAACAACAATATTTTTTAAAATCACTGGTTGTGTAATTTAGCAGATAATCCAGACCATGGACAAATTAGAATTTTTCACAATGAATTACTAGTTCCCTAAAATAGACACAGGATCTTTTTGTTGGCTATAATCTGACTGTTGGCTGGTGGTCTTATTAACTGATAAAATGATTTGTGTGGGAATGCTGAATAAAGTCTGGTTGAATGATTTTTAATATGTTATGACTTGAAATTTTAAATCTGTCTTTGATATTTGTGTTTTGGCAACTGTGACACAGGCCTCAGAGCCCAGACTTTTCAGCGTGTACTTTCCTGCCACCTGCTCTAGAGAACAGTCAAATTACACGTCTTCCTCTCCAGTGGGCCTTCTGCTCCCATGCCTCAGACAGAGGTGTAACTCATCTATCTTGGTGTAAATGGGGAATTACAGGATTATTTAAGCACCTAGATTTTTTATAGAAACCAAAAGACCTAGAGTACTCACTGATTTTGTTATATAACTTCTACTTGGCATCACATTAGAATCCACTGTGGTTAGGAATGTAACTGTAGAAAGGCTGCTATATACTTAAATCTCATTTTATTTGCTTCTCTGGGGGTTGTCTTTGTGTTTTCATTAGAAGTGTTTTTACAGATGTAGGCTCTTCAGATATAAAGATGAAATAGAGACTCAGAAGTTCAGCTTTCAAATTGAAGGGGGATGGAAATTAGATTAATTTATAGATAAATAATTTGCTGAGGTGGATACGTTAATGTTCAATAATCCCTGGAGGCTTTTAAAGATGTGTTCATTATATTCTTAAGATTCCTAGGAATGTTAAGCCTGTCATTCATAATAAGAAAGAACTAAAATAGGGCCCATTTATAATTTCTTCTTGGAAACATTTCATCCACAAATTCATAGACAAATATTTTTTCTTTTCCAAATAACTTGTCTAATAGTTGGACAGCACAGCCCTTTTCTTGATTAACATGTTCACTAGTCAAAAGCCCATAGAAACATTGCATGAGTGCTGAATTTTCCTCAGCATTTTAGAGTAAAACTTGGCTAGAACAAATGAAGTATTACTGCAAAATCCAATCCCACTTTGACTTATTGTAAAGTTTTGTGAATGCCAACCCAGTCGTGAGAGTCCACGCCTTAGAGGTTTGCAACCTATTACTCAATTCTTTAGCAAATTCTCGTGTCAGTGAATAGCCTAAGCAGGATTAGACATTAAAAAACTGGTTTCGTTTCTTTGCCGCCTTTCTGTAATCTGAATAATGGAGAAAGATTTGGTTACTAAAATTTTTTTGAGAGAAATTCTGAATTTTAAGCAGACGCTTATTGCTGTACTTGAGTTTGGTTCCGAGTACATGAGCGCAGTTCACAAGTGATGCCCTGTATGTGGCATGTCACATCATGAACGTGGGGCATTCGAGCCAGCACACATCATCATCTCATGCTCGGTCGGATGAGATTATACGAGAGACCCGGTGTATTCACCTGATGGTTGCCTTGAGGAAGAAAATTTCAGTTCCTGTATTCGCTTCATTGTTGGCGGATAAGATTAATGGTCTTGTCTTGGTTTCTGACAGAAGTCTTTTAGGTAACTGAGTGAAATTTGTAAACATTGCAAATAAAGGTACCAAATAGAAAATAATTTTATAAATAGTCGTCAGAAGTAATTTAGCCCCCATCTTTTTTCACCAATGAAAATGGTATTTGCCGGCCCACATTTGGCCTTCCACCTCTCCCTCTATTACCAGGCACACTTCTTTCTCTCACCTCCCTGTGCATGTATGTTTACCAGGAACAAGTGACGTACAGAATGTCTTTAAAAGATTCTCTAGAAAACCTCAAAAAAGAGAGAAGGAGGAAGAACTAAAAGGAGTGGAGAGAAGAGTTCACACCCCAATGTTCCTTTGGTCTGCCTTTTTCTTACTAAGGTCTATAGAGTTGTCAGGCGGTTTCACTGGTTCTGCTGTTAATCTTTGCCTCTTGTATCAGCACTTGAACTTCAGTGCTACTGTGTAGATGTTGGTGAACGTGTCTGTGACTCCAGCAGTATGATGCACAGGGGAAGCATTGGTCAACCGGGTATGTTCGGGCATGAATCCGAACTTCCCTGTGGCATGCCCTTCTACTAAATGAAGATCAAATAAATTAAGGAACTCATTTTATATATATATATATATATTCATACTATATATATTCATACATATATATATATTCTCACACAGATAACTATACTGTATTGGAGCTGAGAAATTCCTATCACCTCAAGATGTCACAGTGTACATGTTAGTGGTG
This sequence comes from Saccopteryx leptura, assembly GCF_036850995.1. Taxonomy (NCBI): domain Eukaryota; kingdom Metazoa; phylum Chordata; class Mammalia; order Chiroptera; family Emballonuridae; genus Saccopteryx; species Saccopteryx leptura. The sequence continues at coordinate 181,380,441 of NC_089506.1, read as the reverse complement.
GTGTTGGTACACTAACCTACAATGCTGCTAGCTGTATAAAGGGGAGGACATACAGTATGTACAGTACATAATGCTTGATAATAATGAATGTCTATGTTACTGGTTTATGTATCTATCACGGGGGTCCCCAAACTACGGCCCGCGGGCCACATGTGGCCCCCTGAGGCCATTTATCCGGCCCCCGCCGCCCTTCTGGAAGGGGCACCTCTTTCATTGGTGGTCAGTGAGAGGAGCACTGTATGTTGCAGCACTGCAAAGCGTGGCATTGCTCATGTACAGTACTACTTCCGGTGATGCAGGACACACGCGTCATGGCTCTGGAAGCGCATCATATCACTTGTTACGGCTAGCAGTGACAAATATGGAACTAGACATTGACCATGTCATTAGCCAAAAGCAGGCCCATAGTTCCCATTGAAATACTGGTCAGTTTGTTGATTTAAATTTACTTGTTCTTTATTTTAAATATTATATTTGTTCCCGTTTTGTTTTTTTACTTTAAAATAAGATATGTGCGGTGTGCATAGAAATTTGTTCGTAGTTTTTTTTTTATAGTCCGGCCCTCCAATAGTCTGAGGGACAGTGAACTGGCCCCCTGTGTAAAAAGTTTGGGGACCCCTGATCTATCATATACTTTTTACCATTGTTGTAGAGTGTACTCTACGTATAAAAAAACTTGTAAATACGTATGTAAATAGTACACCATGTTCTGGCGGCAGCCACATCTATCTTTGTTTACTGTGTCTCTTGATTGTATCATTTTCTCTTGTGCTTGATTAAATTTTGTGCTGTTCTTTACAGTAATATGCTGTACAGGCTTGCAGTCCAGGTCCAATAGTCTATATCATCTAGGTTTGTATAAGTGCACTCTATTCTCACATGACGATGAAATCGCCTAGTGACATATCTCAGAGCATATCCCCATCAGTAAGCAGCACACACACACACACACACTGACTATATGGAATGTTTTGTTTAATAAAATAAAAATAAAAACTATGCATAATATTATAAAAACTACACATAATAAAATTTTGCATAGTTATGTATAAAGTATTAATATTGATGTACTGGAGAGAGATTATACCATTCTTGGCTATTAGTGAACTGTGTAAGTAACAGTAGGCCCCCAATTGTTTGTGTAATTAACAGCCAAGAATAAACAATGACATTTCTGCATTTTTCTTCTTCTCATCCTTTATCTACACTCATTGTTCTACCGTGCCAATGATAGCCTCAGTTGCTATGACACAGAATAAACAAAAATGTTTCCCTTCACAGCATAAGAATAAAAGCTCTAGTAATACATGTTATTTTATGTTGAGACTTTCTGTTTCAGTAAGAGTATTTGGATACTAAATTTGATACTAAAAGTATTAAAACCTTTTTGAACCAGAGGAACAATTCATGTCATAAACTACATTAGATGAGCTTCTAGTCCCATGGAAACATGAGAGATAAACATATGAAGAAAATGAAGAAATAAATCTGTTAATAAGCCTGTGCTTCAAAAAGTTGGCTAGCAAAGGTAGGGTGTGATCTTGTGTGTAGGCAAACTCATCTGGAATGGCCTTAAAATCCACATGGTCCAAAGCAGCCTATACAAGGTGGCAATAACCAGTTTTGGGTAAAAGTAATAAAAGTGGTCAAATGAGAAGAAGCATTTGTCAAAATGCAGCATTCTAGATCAACACTCCTTTCTCAACCTATAAAAGACATCTACAAAAAATACTACAGCTAACATACTTAATGTAAAAGAGTCAGTGCTTTCTCTAGAGATTAAAAACAGAACATGTACTATCTCTATTCAATTCTGTATGGGAGCTTCATAGCCAGTGAAATAAGGCAGAAAAGAACACTATAGTTGAGGAAATATCTTTGTCCCCCAACAAAAGATAAGTAGATGGCTATCTGTGAGTGAAAACAGCCCTGGGAGAATTGAAGAGTATAGTTAAGAACCTACAGCAACATGTGTCCCACACGTGTGGAATATAACCACAGAATTTCTAGGGAGGTCAGCAAAGCTGAGGCATCTAGAGACACCTAAGAACAAAAGAACAGGTGTCAGCCATGAGGTCAACACCACCACATTCCCCATGGTCTGCTCTGTGGAGGACCAAGCAACCACTGAAGACCTTGACGTCCCCCATGACAGCCATGGTATGGCCTCCAGAGGCCTTCTCCACAGAAGGCTGTTTCAGCACCCTGAGACCAGGACTGCCACCACTCCCCAAAGCCCACACATGCCCCAGACCAGAGCCACAGCTGTTCCACATGCACCGAACCCCAGGCCCTGACTACGTAGCTGTTCTACATGCATCCACATCTCAGACACCAGAGCCAGTGCCACTGAGGGCTAGGCAGTGCCCCAGAATCCAGAACTGCTGTCTATAAATGTACTTTCATTCCAGTCCCCATCTTCATGGCTCCTTGGCATGACCCCACATCTCAGGCACCAGAGCAGCTGCTGCTGTGAACTAGCCAGTGCCCTGGACTCAGAGCTACTGTTGCTATAGAGCACCCATGCTCTACAGCTCGACCCAGTGGCCACCCCAAGTGCACTTGTGCATCAGACACAATGCCACCTCCATCAGTAGGGCACCTGTGAGCCAGACCTGAAGCCAAGAATGATCCCCTCAGCCATGACTTCCCCAGTGGGAGAAAAAGGTCAGGAGGTCCTCAGCAGTAGTTACTATCAAAGATCCCTAAAGACCTCACCAATAAATAGTCTTGACCATTGTGGATCCAAGCAAATCTTGGCCAATACAGATCTCAACCAACTGATGCACAGAGACTACACCACTCGGACTTCTCTGGAACCACCATACCCACCTCAACCAGCACCCTTTACCCACCCACAATAAATATTTTCCCCCACCCAAACCAGTCTGTGAAGTCTGGAAGAGGTGACTGCTCTGTCAAATGTACAGACATCAACACAAGGCAATAAATAATATGAAATATATATATATTTCAAAAGAAATATTTATTCAAAGAAGCCATTTTCTAGTAACTGATAACAAAGAAATAAAGAACTATAATGACAGAGAATTCAAAATAATTGTTTTAAGGAAGTGCAGTGAGCTGCAAAAGAACACATAATAAAATCAGAAAAACAATACATGAAAAAAAGTTTAATAGAGATAAAAATAAAACAAATATCATAGAACCAAACATATTCTGGAATTTAAAATTATAATAGGAATGAAAAAAATTAATAGAGAGCATCAATAACAAATTTGATTGTACAGAAAAAAGAATATGTGAACTTTAAGATAGGTCCATGGAAATTATCCAGTCAGTGGAGAAAAAAAGATTGAAAAAGAGTGATTAAAGGCCTATTAGAATTATGGGACAGCATCACTGGTAAAGGTAAATATATAATCAAATTCAAAACATTCTAATATTGTAATGGTGGTATATAAGTCTCTTTATTCCAGTATGAAGGGTAAAAGAAAAAGTACTAAAAGTATTGCTACAAATGCAATTGGTTAATTGACACTGTATTAAAAGATAAATTGTTGACATAAGAAAATAGAATGGGGGGAGTAAAATGGCTGAGTTTTTGTATATAATTAAAATTGTCATCAACTGACCATAGACTGTTTAAGATGTTTTATGTAGGCCTCATTATAACCAAAAATCAAAAACTTACAATAGGTATACAAAAGTTACAGAGAAAGGAAACAAGGGATAACACAACAGAAAATCATCAAATCACCAAAGAAGACAACAGGAGGGAAACAGGAACAAGGGAAGTATAAAACAGCCCCAAATCAATTAAAAAGATGGCAATATTAAGTTCTTACTTATCAATAATTACTTTAAAAATAAGTGGATTAAATGTTTTGATCGGCCCTGGCCGTTCAGTGGTAGAACGTCAGCCTGGCATGCGGGAGTCCCAGGTTCGATTCCCGGCCAGGGCACATAGGAGAAGTGCCCATCTGCTTCTCCACCCCTCCCCCTCTCCTTCCTCTCTGTCTCTTCCCCTCCCGCAGCCAGGGCTCCATCGGAGCAAAGTTTGCCCGGGCGCTGAGGATAGCTCTGTGGCCTTTGCCTCAGGCGCTAGAATGGCTCTGATTGCGGCAGAGCGACGCCCCAGATGGGCAGAGCATCGCCTCCTGGTGGGCATGCCGGTTGGATACTGGTCGGACGCATGCGGGAGTCTGTCTGACTGCCTCCCCATTTCCAGCTTCAGAAAAATACAAAAAGGAAAAAAAAATGTTTTGATCAAAGGACATAAAATGACAGAATGAATAGAAAAACAAGACCCAACTATATGCTGCCTTCAAGAGACTCACTGCAGCTTTAAAGATGCACAGAGCCTGGCCCTGGCCAGTTGGCTCAGCGGTAGAGCGTCGGCCTAGCGTGCGGAGGACCCGGGTTCGATTCCCGGCCAGGGCACACAGGAGAAGTGCCCATTTGCTTCTCCACCCCTCCGACGCGCCTTCCTCTCTGTCTCTCTCTTCCCCCTCTCTCTTCCCCTCCCGCAGCCAAGGCTCCATTGGAGCAAAGATGGCCCGGGCGCTGGGGATGGCTCTGTGGCCTCTGCCTCAGGAGCTGGATTGGCTCTGGTCGCAGCAGAGCGACGCCCAGGATGGGCAGAGCATCGCCCCCTGGTGGGCAGAGCGTCGCCCCATGGTGGGTGTGCCGGGTGGATCCCGGTCAGGCGCATGCGGGAGTCTTTCTGACTGTCTCTCCCTGTTTCTAGCTTCAGAAAAATGCAAAAAAAAAAAAAAAAAAAAAAAAAAAGATGCACAGAGGCTGAAAATGAATGGAGATAAAAAGATATTCCATTCAAATGTAAAACAAAAGAGAATGGATAGCTATACTTATATCAGACAAAACAGACTAAGTCAAATATTGCAACAAGAGACAAAGAAGGTCATTGTATAATGATACATGGGTCAATTGATCAAGAGGATATAACAAAAGTAAATATATGCTTCCAACATTAGTATACCTAAATATATTAAGCAAATTTAACAAATCTGAAGGCAGAAATAGATAGTAACAAAATAATAGTAGGGGACTTCAGTACTCCACTTTCAAAGATGGATAGATCATCACCCAGACAGAAAATCAAAATGGGAACATTGCACTTGAACTGCACCTTAGAAAAAATAGATCTGTCCTTGGCTGGTTGGCTCAGTGGTAGAGTGTCGACCTGGCATGTGGATGTCCCACATTCGATTCCCGGTCAGGGCACCCAGGAGAAGTGACCATAGGCTTCACCCTTCTCTGTCTGTCTGTCTCTCTCTCTCTCTCTCTCTCTCTCCCCTCCTCCCACAGCAGCCATGGCTTGATTGGTTTGAACACATTGGCCCTGGGCACTGAGGATGGCTCCATGGAGCCTCTGCCTCAGACACTAAAAATAGCTTGGTTGTGAGCATGGCCCCAGATGGGTAGAGCATTGGTACCATATGTGTGTTGCTGGGTGGGTCCTAGTCGGGGTGAATGTGGGAGTCTGTCTCTCTATCCCCCCTCCTCTCACTTGGTAAAGAAAAAATAAATAAAAGAACAAATGGATCTAACAGATATAGACATTCTATCCAACAGCAGCTGAATATACATTCTCCTCAAGTATATGTGGAATATTCTCTAGGATGTCATATTAAGTCACAAAACAAATCTTAACAAATTTATGAAGTCTGAAATTATAACAAGTATCTTCTCTGACCCCAATTGTATAAAACTAGAAATCAATAAGAGGAGGAAGGCTATTAATTTCACAAACATGCAGAAGTTAAACAACATACTTTGGAAAAACGAACGGGTCAAAGAAGAAATAAAAAAGTAAAAGCTTCCCTTTTTGAAAATAAGAGACAAAAATGGAAATACGCCTAACCAGGCAGTGGCGCAGTGGATAGAGCATCAAACTGGGATGTGGAGGATCCAGGTTCGAGACCCCGAGGTTGCCAGCTTAAGCGCAGGCTCATCTGGTTTGGGCAAAGCTCACTAGCTTGGACCCAAGGTCACTGGCTCGAGCAAAGGGTTACTCAGGCTGCTGAAGGCCCATGGTCAAGGCACATATGAGAAAGCAATCAATGAACAACTAAGGTGTCACAACGAAAAATGATGATTGATGCTTCTCATCTCTCTCCATTCCTGTCTGTCCCTATCTATCCCTCTCTCTGACTCTCTCTGTATCTCTAAAAAAATAAAAAATGGAGGCCCAGGCCGGTTGGCTCAGCGGTAGAGCGTCGGCCTAGCGTGCGGAGGACCCGGGTTCGATTCCCGGCCAGGGCACATAGGAGAAGCACCCATTTGCTTCTCCACCCCTCCGCCGTGCTTTCCTCTCTGTCTCTCTCTTCCCCTCCCGCAGCCAAGGCTCCACTGGAGCAAAGATGGCCCGGGCGCTGGGGATGGCTCTGTGGCCTCTGCCTCAGGCGCTAGAGTGGCTCTGGTCGCAACATGGCGACGCCCAGGATGGGCAGAGCATCGCCCCCTGGTGGGCAGAACGTCGCCCCATGGTGGGCGTGCCGGGTGGATCCCGGTCGGGCGCATGCGGGAGTCTGTCTGACTGTCTCTCCCTGTTTCCAGCTTCAGAAAAATGAAAAAAATAAATAAATAAAATAAAAATAAAAAAATAAAAAATGGAAATACAACATAGCAAAACTTCTGGGATGCAGCAAATGTACTAATGTATTTGGAGTGATAAATATGTTCATTAAGAAGAAAAGCACCTAAAATAAATAACCTAAGTTAAACCTCAAGAAACTAGGAAAGAAAAGGAACTAGCCCAAAGTTAGCAGAAGGAAGGAAATAAAGATCAAAGGAGAAATAAGTGTAATAGAGGCTAAAGGACTATAGAAAAGATCAGTGGAAGTAAGAGCTACTTTTTTAAAAAGATAAAGTTGACCAATCCTTAGCTAGACTGAGAAAATACAAATAAAATGAGAAGTGAAAAAGAAGATATTACAACTGATACTAAACAGATACCAAAGATCACAAAGATACTACTATGAACAAATATATGCCAACAATTGGACAACCTTGAAAAAAATGGATAAATTTCTAGAAATATACAACCTAATACTGAATCAAGAAGAAATAGAGAATCTGAACAGATCTATTCTTAGAAGGGAGATTGAATTAACAACTGCAAACATCCAAAAAAAACAAAGTTCAAAGCCAGATGATTTCACTAGTCAATTCTACCAAACATTTAAGGATGAATTAATATATACTAATTCTTTTTAAACTCTTCCAAAAAATTAAGAAGGGAACACTTCCAAACTCATTTTGATAAGTCCAACATTACCCTAATACCAAAGCCAAATAAGCGTACTACAAGAAAATCATTTGCCAATATTCCTGACGTACATAGATGCAAAAATCCTCAACAAAATACTGGCAAACCAAATTAACAGCACATTAGAAGGATCATGTACAAGATCAAAATGGGATTTATTCCCTGAATGCAAGGATGCTTCAACACATGCAAGTCAATAAATGTGAAATACTATATTAACAGAGTAGATAATAATTATATGATCGTCTCAGGGGACTTTAAAAATAGAACTACCATAAGATCCTAGAATCCCACTTCTGGGTATATATCCAAAGGGAACAAAATCAGTATCCTGAAGAGATATCTACACTTGTATGTTCACTGCATCATTCTTCACAATAGTCAAGATATGGAAACAGCCTAAGTATCTGTCGACAGATAAATGGATAAAGATAATGGGGTGTATGTATATAATGGAATATTATTCAGGCATAGAAAGGACAGGCACTGTATAGCATCACCTATATGTGCGATCTTAAGGAAAAAAAAAACTGAACTCAAAGAAACAGAATAGAATAGTGGTTGTCAGGGAGTGAAGAACACAGGGAGATGTTTGTCAGTGGGTACAAAATTCCAGTTATAAAATGAATAAGTTCTGGGGATCTAATATACAGCATGGTGACTATAGTTAATACTCTATTTCACACTTGAAATTTATTAAGAGAGATCTTAAGCATTCTCACCACACACACAGTTATTATGTGAAGTAGCATGCGTTAATTAACTTGACTATGGTAATTTCACAATGTATGCACATAACAAATTATTATGTTGCACACTTTAAATATATACAATGTTGTCAATTATATCTCAATAAAACTGGGAAAAAATAATTAAAGGTATCCAGATTGTAAAGGTAGAAGTAAAACTATCTTTGTTCACAGATGACTTAATTGACTCTAAAAAATTAAATAGAATCCACAAAAATACTACTAGAAAAAATAAGTGCATTTGGCAATACCACAGAATACAAGATAAATATCGATATGTAAAATATGCAAAAGTCATCTGTATTTCTATATACTAGCAAAAAAAAAAACAAACACAAAAAACCACCAATTCAATAGCATAAAGATATGTAATATTAGGAGTAAATATGACAAAAATGTGAACTGCCTATGCATTTAAAGCTCTAAACCATTGCTGAGAAAACCTAAATAAGTACAAAGATAACATGTTCATAAGTCAGAAGAGTCAATATTGTTAAGGTGTCACTTCAGCCCAAATTGATATATAGATTCAATGTAATCCTTATCAAAATCCCCTCAAGCTTTTTTTGTAGCAATTAAGAAACTGATTCTGAAATTTATCTTGAAATGCAAAGGACACAGAATAGCCAGAACAACTTGTAAAAAGAATGAATTTGGAAAAGTAATACCACCCGAGTTTAAGATTTATAAAGGTACAATAACAAAGACCACATCTACATGAACAGCTGATTTTCAACTAAAATGCAAAGGCAGTTCAGTAAAGAAAGAATTCTGTTTTAGACAAATGAATCTGGAAAAACTAGATGTCTATAAGCAAAAAGTGTACTTTGATCCATACTTCACAGCATATACAAAAGTTAAAATTGTTCATAGAGCTAAATGTCAAATCTAAAACTATAAAACATCTAGAAGTAAACAGAGAAGAAAACCTTGCAATTTGTGGTTAGACAAAGGTTTCTTACATATAACATGAAAAGCACAGTTCAGCAAAATTAAAATCACTGCTCTCAAAGACACTAAATAGAGAATGAAACAAAAAAACACGCTACAATTTAGGAGAAAATGTTTGTAAATCTTATCTGATACAGAATTTGTATCCACAATATATAAACAACTCTTGCAAGTCAATATGAAGAAAACAAACCACTCAGTTTTTAGAAAGGTAAAACATTTGAAAAAATATAGAACTAAGAAAGATACATTGGACTTTAGGTGATAGGAATGCAGCATATTCAAATGTCAAAATAACCTGGAGATGTTTTCTCTGAACATATGCACCCTGCTTTATCAATGTCACCCCATTAAAATTAATTTTAAAAAAAGAAAGATACATTGTCATCCAGCTAAGTGCATAAAAAGATGTTCAACATCATTAGTCATTAGGAAAAACGTAAATTATAACCACAACGAGATGCTACGGCACTTGTGTTCTGTTGTGGGAATGTAAAATGGTACTGTCATAATGGAAAACATGACATTTTCTCCCCAAAAAAAAAAAAGAGTAATAGAATTGCCATATTGTATCACTCAGAGTCTCCAGAGAAGCAAAAGCAACAAGGTTATTCAGGGAAACAGAACAGTAAGAGATTATGAGGAATTCGCTCAGGTAATTATGAAGGCTAAGGAGTCGCACTACCTGCTGTCTGCAGACTGGAGACTCATGATGAAAAGAGTTCTGAAGATGGACGGTGATGGTAATTGCACTGGTGAACGTGCTTTGTGCCACTTAAGAATGGTAAAGGTGGCCCTGGCCAGTTGGCTCAGTGGTAGAGCGTCGGCCTGACGTGCAGAAGTCCTGGGTTCGATTCCCGGCCAGGGCACATAGGAGAAGCGCCCATTTGCTTCTCCACCCCCCCCCCTTCCTCTCTGTCTCTCTCTTCCCCTCCCGCAGCCGAGGCTCCATTGGAGCAAAGATGGCCCGGGCGCTGGGGATGGCTCCTTGGCCTCTGCCCCAGGCGCCAGAGTGGCTCTGGTCGCAACAGAGCGACACCCTGGAGGGGCAGAGCATCGCCCCCTGGTGAGCAGAACGTCGCCCCCTAGTGGGTGTGCCGGTGGATCCCCGTCGGGCGCATGCGGGAGTCTGTCTGACTGTCTCTCCCCGTTTCCAGCTTCAGAAAAATACAAACAAACAAACAAAAAAAGAATGGTAAAGGTAATGGGTTTTATGTTATATGCTCTTGACCACAATTAAAAAAATTTTTTAAAGCAGAATGTCAGACCCCACCTGGACTTCCTAAATCTGAGTTTGCATTGGAAAAATATCACCTGACGTTTCATACTTATATTAAAATTTGGGAGGCACTGGACTGGAGAGGCATCCCAAACTTTCAAAAGTGTTTGGCAGTTTATGACATAATTAAACATTATATATATAGAATGTACACATATGTATAGAATATACATACAGAGAAAATAGAGAGAGAGAATATATAGAGAATATATATAGAGAGAATATATAGAGAGAATATATATTTAGAATATATATAGAGAGAATATATATATAGAATATATATTCTATGACTCAAAAATTTCTCTCATAAGCATCTTTTCAAGAAAACTAAATGCAGATGACCATAAAAAGTAGACTTGTACAAGTTGTTCATATTTGCTTTATTCATAATAGCCAAAAACTAAAAATAATACAAACCCATCAAAAGGAGAATGGAGCCTGACCAAGCGGTGGCGCAGTGGATAGAGCGTTGGACTGGGATGTGGAAGACCCAGGTTCGAGACCCCGAGGTCGCCAGCTTGAGCACAGGCTCATCTGGTTTGAGCAAAAGCTCACCTGCATGGACCCAAGGTCACTGGCTCGAGCAAGGGGTTACTCAGTCTGCTGAAGGCCCACGGTCAAGGCACATATGAGAAAGCAATCAATGAACAACTAAGGTGTTGCAACGAAAAACTGATGATTGATGCTCTTCAGCTCTCTCTGTTCCTGTCTGTCTGTCCCTATCTATCCCTCTCTCTGACTCTCTGTCTCTGTAAAAAAAAAAAAAAAAGGAGAATGGACAAAACTATGAATCTTCACACAACAAAATACCATTGCAGTAACACTAAAAAGGAAAACCAGACCTGCTGACATAGGTGGCATCATGGATGAGTTTCAAAAACATTATGTGAAAGAAGCCAGACATTAGATGGTATGGAGTCCATTTATATGAAATACGAGAATAGGCAAAACAAAGCTATGATGACAAAAGTCAGAACAGTGTTAACTTTTTGTTTATGGGGAGGGCAGTGGATACTACCTCAAAAGATACACAAGGGAACTTTCTGGGAGTGATCAGAATATTTGCTGTCTTGATCTGAGTGGTGGTCACATGGGTGGATACATATATAGAAGTGTGACATTTATACACTGCATTGCATTGCAGTGGCATTTTTAATATTCTTAGTATTAGTCTTAACACGTGTAGATCTTACTATATATAAATTACATGTCAAAGTACCATAAAACATGAGAGCTGAGATTTAAAAAATAAAATCAGAATTTTAAACAAAATTTTAAATAATCTGAAATGATTGAAAAGTTCAGATATTTGTCCAGGATGTAATTAAGTATAGGAGAGATTTTCCAGAGTAAAAGACGTGAGTGAAGAAAATGAAATGGGGGTTATGGAATAGAAACAGATCAATAAACCAGCAACAAATTCATTATGTGACAGACAGTTACACATAAAATGGTACTGCAAGTTGTTTATGGAACATACATATGTAATAAAATGTTTTAAAAAAAAGACAAACCAGGAATGTGAAAAATGTAAACATTTAGGAGAATGGTGAGAAAGGGAAAAAAAGGGAGGAGTCAATGGGATTAAGAGGAATACCAAAGGGTCTTCAACTTCATTTTTTTCTTAAAGGCAAGTATTTTCAAAAAATGTTGATACTTATTAAATCTAGGTGGTGTCTTCAAAAGTGTTTATTGTACATTTATTCTGTAACCATTGTTTAAAATATTTCATATTAAAAACAAAAATGTTATAAATCTTCACATATTAACAGAAAATTATCTCAAAGATTTACTGCAGGCCATCATAATTTGGTAGCTTGTCTGTACTGGTGATATTAAATAGCTTATTTGAGTGTCTGTGAATAGAAAAATTCTAGAAGAAACTGCTATCACTCATTGATCCTGGGATAGGAAAGAACCTAATTTCACTGTATAACCATTAATAGTAATTAAATATTTCCTTCCAGTGTTATCTATTAATAAATAATGTAATTAAATGAATGTTTAAATAATACAATCTTTCAGGCATTTACAGGTTCAAAATGTTATGAAATGACACAGCTTTCCAAAAAGGATTTTATTCTGAAGTCCAAAGACATAATTTTGAGTTCTCACATGTTTTGACTTGTAACATTTTATTAAAATTACTTGAAGGGTAAAGCATAAATATTATTTATTTCTTTAATAAGCATTATGGCTGTACTGCCAATTTCAAAGTCACTGAATATGAATATATAGGCATTTTGTTGCCTTTGCGCTGGCTATTGTAGATCAATTTATTCACCTTCTATCAGAAAAAACTTAAAATAATGGAAAATATATATTAATTTGTGTACAGAAATTCCATATAAGTTATTATGCCTATCTTGTTTCTACCATAACATATTTAATATTCTTAGTTACATTTAAAAGTATTCAACCTTTTTATTTTAGAATGCAGGTATGCTCCATACATTCTGATTTGGCATGCTCCATACATTAACTATATATCCACCAAATGCCCTTAAATTACAGTTTTAAATTACAGTTTATTTACTATTTAAACTTTGATGACCTCTTATTCAATTTAACTTTTTGTAACAGGCAATTGATTAAAAATGGAGGGAGAAAGAAGACTAAGATATGGATCCTCCCCTAAAGCGGGCTGTAAGCTAAATAGACCTATGCACAAACAGCTACTGTATAAGGTATATAGTGGAATTCATGCTATAATAGAATGTTAAAGATTATTATGGCTCTGGCCGGAGGGCTCAGTGGATAGAGTGTCAGCCTGGTGTGCAGATGTTCCAGGTTTAGATCCCTGGTCAGGGCACTCATGAGAAGTGACCATCTGCTTCTCTCCCCCTCCCCCTTCCCCTTCTCTCTTTCTTTCCCTCCTGTAGCCAGTGACTCAGTTGGTCTGAGCATCGGCCCTGGATGGGACAGGGTGTCCAGACGGGGGTTGCCGAGTGGATTCCGGTCAGGGTGCATACAAGAGTCCATCTCTATCTCTTCTCTCACTTAAAAAAAAAGACTATTATAATGGTGCTCAGAGGAGAGAAATATTTCAGAGTAAAAGGTCACAGAAGAGGTAGCATTTGAATAGGACATGAAAGATGAAAAACTTAAGAATGCCCTTATATTAACTATTCTCTTTAAAATTTCTTTTCTGGGAAATGCTGAGAAGTTGTTGTTCTTAATGCAGTTGTTGAAATTATTTTGTTTTTCTCCATAAAGAAAAGCCATTTCTGGTCAATATATGTACTACCAAAAAAATGAAGGTAGTTTTAATGATGTGTTGAAGAATCATATCTGTAATGATACATTTATTAACATCATATAACTTTATTTTATGTCTTCTCACGAGACATTAAGTGGAGAAGCCCAAATATATAACTCATTCACTTAAAGATGAAATAATACCTATAATGTTTCATATTCTATATGTATAATAAAGTTTCAGGTGCCCAGATTATTACAGTAATGAGGACTTAAAATACAGCACATTAATTGTTGAAAAGGTCAGAGATGGTCAGATAACAGCAATAATAACAATGTCATAACACTTTGAGGTTTGAATCAAATAAATTCCCAAAGAGAAAGGCCCAAACTTGCACTGTGGAGCTTAGGGGAAACACGGATGGCAGCGTTAGAAGTCACGGTTTTGAATCCCAGCTCTGCCCCTTAACCTCCTAGCACCTCTGCTTTCTCGGCTAACCAGATGGTAATGACCTGGACCATGCCTCCTTCAAAGGGCCATGCTGTCAGCATCAACTGTTGCATGAATGTGCACTGTAAAATAGAAATGACAATCAAATATAGTTGTTACTAGTCAGGTGTGACTTAAACTAGCTCAAATTTTCCAAGCATATCTTGGAGAAGTTAGAGACACCATATGATGTATCCAATAAGGCCTTTCCCTCTTATCCTTATTTCTACTATTTCATTGACTAAATTTTGCTGAGACAAAGTTGAGGAGTCCTGTTGACACAATCAGCTACCTCTGTGCCCTACTCTGCGAAGGCTTCTACTCCTCTAAGGCTCCCTTTCCATATGTAAAGGAGAGATCATAAGGGCACCTTCCTTCTAGAGCAGGGGTCCCCAAACTTTTACACAGGGGGCCAGTTCATTGTCCCTCAGACCGTTGGAGGGCTGGACTATAAAAAAAACTATGAACAAATCCCTATGCACACTGCACATATCTTATTTTAAAGTAAAAAAACAAAACGGGAACAAATACAATATTTAAAATAAAAAACAAGTAAATTTAAATCAAGAAACTGACCAGTATTTCAATGGGAACTATGGGACTGCTTTTGGCTAATGAGATGGTCAATGTGCTCCTCTCACTGACCACCAATGAAAGAGGTGCCCCTTCCGGAAGTGCAGCGGGGGCTGGATAAATGGCCTCAGGGGGCCGCATGTGGCCCGCGGGCCCGTAGTTTGGGGACCCCTGTTCTAGAGCGTTGTAAGGAGCACGTAAAATATCACACGTGAAGAGCTCGCCCCAATGCATTCCATGTGGTAAGTGCCCACATAAAGCCAGCTCCTGTTAGTACATCTCCCTTCTATTCTCAGAGCACTGAGAGAGTACTCATTGGTAGATTGTGTAAGTCCCAGTGGGGACACCAACTTACCAGAGTTGGTGAATCTAGTTTGTACAACTCCTAAGGAACTATGAAAAGGTGTTTTGAAATTCAGAGTTATATTTAAAAAGTTTTTCTGGAATTATGCATTTAGATCTTTTCCTAACATGTATCATTAAAATTTTAATATTATATGTACTCATTTCCTCTCCTTGAAACAATTCTTTTCATTTTTTCAATCCCTCGGTTTCCTGTGCCCAAGTATGTCAACACTTGGAAGGCAATAGAAGCACCATTTATGCTTTTACATATGGTTTGAAGAAGTATTCAAATCAGTCCTGACTGATGGAATAACAGAATAAATGGGGGAAAGGCCTATAAAAGCTTAACCAAGCCATAACTATTCCAAAAGAAATAAAGTTGGTTAGCTAAATGTCATACCTTAGGCCAAAATAATTCTCACCAGGGAAAAAGTGTTAAAAAAAAGAGAGAGAGAGAGAAAACTCAGGGTACGAAAGTTATTTTAAAACAGGTGAAAGAAGAATCTCTTCAGGAAAGGATTGATAGATTTAATTTCTCTAGGTCAAAAAACAGCATAAATAAAACTAAAATAAAAGTAACAAATTAGAGAAAACATTTGCAACACATATAACAGATTTATGCCTTATTTTAGTGAGAGACAGACAGAGACACAGACAGACAGAAAAGAAGGGGGAGAGAGATGAGAAGCATCAACTCGTAGTTGGGGCACCTTAGTTGTTCATTGATTGGTTTCTCATATGTGCCTTGACCAGAGGGCTCCAGCAGAGCGAGTGACCCCTTGTTCAAGCCAGCAATCTTGGGCTCAAGCCAGTGACCATGGGGTTACATCTATGATCCCATGCTCAAGTAGGTGACCCTGTGCTCAAGCTGTTGAGCCCCTACTCAAGCCAGTGACCTCAGGGTTTTAAACCTGAGTCCACAGCGTCCCAGGTGATGCTCTATCCACTGTTCCACCACCGAGTCAGGAAATTTATGTCTTTATCATAAAAGGAAATAATAAGAGTTCCGTGGAAGGGTGCATGTGAATTTTAGAAGAGTGATAAATTAGACAATTTGGTTTATAAAATGGGGCAAGTTTATGGAATGACCAAAAATGAAATGCATACTCTTATTACAAAATTAGGTTGTAAATGAATACTTTAAAAACAGTACATTCAAAATATACTTATGAATACTTATCTACTTAGAAAATGTTAACTTCTAATTAAAAATTATAACAGTATGTTTAATATGATGCAAACTAAGTGTATATTTTGACAAAATATGATTAACTCTGAAAGATGTAATTATGGGTATTCAAATTTTTCTTTTGCTTCCCTGTATTTTAAAATTTCAAAAATAAATATACAGATTTTAACCAAAATCTTAACAAGTTTTATTTTAAACACACATGAAACAGATTAATAGTGACTGCGGTCTGGGAGAACTACTGTGACATGTATAAAAGGAAGGTAACACTCTTGCCTTGATGCTGCCTCAGCTTGTCTGTGCTACATCGTACCTTTAGCTTATTAATTGCAATACTTGCCACAAATGTTATATTTAGAATTTCTACCACAGAAAAAATAAGTGGAATTGGTATTAATGTCCAACACTAGGGTTAAATAAAATTATACTCATTCATAAGAATGATGTGCATCTATTAAATAAGCCTGTTTAAAAGAATAATGTTAATATCAAAGCAAATTGCACAGCAATCTGTTCGAAATTTTCCCAATTACATCTTTGTTCAAATATCACTTTTTCAATAAGACCTTCCCTGACCACTCCATTTAAAATTGCAATTGTGGCCCTGGCCAGTTGGCTCAGTGGTAGAGCGTTGGCCTGGCGTGCAGGAGTCCTGGGTTCGATTCCCGGCCAGGGCACACAGAAGAAGCGCCCATCTGCTTCTCCACCCCTTCCCCTCTCCTTCCTCTCTGTCTCTCTCTTCCCCTCCTGCAGCCGAGGCTCCATTGGAGCAAAGATGGCCCGGGTGCTGGGAATGGCTCCATGGTCTCTGCCTCAGGCGCTAGAGTGGCTCTGGTGGCAACACGCCTTGGATGGGCAGAGCATCGCCCCCTGGTGGGTGTGCTGGGTGGATCCCGGTCGGGCGCATGCAGGAGTCTGTCTGACTGCCTCCCTGTTTCCAGCTTCAGAAAAATACAAAAAAAAAATTGCAATTGTGACCCATCTATACAGGGTTGGGCGAAGTAGGTTTACAGTTGTGAGTATGTGAAACACAGAATTTATTCTTGTATTATTTATTTATTTATTTCAGTGAGAGGAGGAGAGGCAGAGAGACAGACTCCCACATGAACCCTGACCAGGAACCACCAGGCAAGCCCACTAGGGGGAGATGCTCTGCCCATCTGGGGCACTGCTCCATTGCTCAGCAACCAAGCTCTTCTTAGTGCCTGAGGCAGAGGTCAAGGAGCCAGCCTCAGTGCCTGGCTCCAACTTGCTCCAAGTGAGTCATGGCTGCAGGAGAGGAAGAGAGAGAGAGAGAGAGAGAGAGAAGCAAGAGGGGGAGGAGTGAAGAAGCAGATGGGCACTTTTCCTGTGTGTCCTGACTGGGAATCAAACTGGAAACATACATGTGCCAGGCCAACGCTCTACCACTGAGTCAGCCAAACAGGGCAATTGTATTATTTATTAATCATTATATTATTTTCTCATACAAACAACAATAAACCTATTATGGCTCACTTATTTTGCTACAGATGCTCACTTCAAATGTAAGGACACACAGATACTGAAAGTGAAGGGACAAAAATGATATTCTATGTAAATAAGAACCAAAAGGAAATTGGGGTATCTACGTGTAGATCAGAAAAAAACAGACTTAAAAGAAAGACTGTACTAAGAGACTAAGAAAGGCATTGCATAATGATAAAGAGGTCAATCCAACAAGATATAAAATTTGTAAATATTTATACACCCAACATAGGAGCACCTAAATGTGCAAATCCAATATTAACAGATGTAAATAGACAGCAAAACAATAATAGCAGAGGACTTTAATACCCCTGCTTACATCAGTGAACAGAAACATTGACCTTAAACAACATATCAGAAGAGATTGACATAACAGATATACGCTGAATATTCCATCCAAAAGCAACATTATACACATTCTTCTCAAACATACATGAAACATTTTCCAGATAGACCATATTTTAGGCCATAAAACCAGTCTTTTCTTTTTTTTTTTTTTGACAGAGACAGAGAGAGGGACAGATAGGGACAGACAGACAGGAAGGGAGAGAGATGAGAAACATCAATTCTTCATTACAGCACCTTAGTTGTTTATTGATTGCTTTCTCATATGTGCCTGACTGGGGGCTCCAGCAGAGGCACTGACCCCATGCTTAAGTCAGTGACCTTTGGCTTCAAGCCAGCAACCATGGGGTCATGTCTATGATCCCACACTCAAGCCAGTGACCCCGCGTTCAAGATGGTGAACCCACGCTCAAGCTGGATGAGCCTGTGCTTAAAGCTGGCAACTTCTGGGTTTCAAACCTGGGTCCTCCACGTCATCCTAGTCCGATGCTCTATCCACTGCACCACTGGCTGGTTAGGCCACAAAACCAGTCTTAATAGTTTTATGTAGATTAAAATCATAACAAGCACCTTTTCTGATTACAATGATATGATACTAGAAATCAGCTACAAGAAACAAACTGGAAAATATGGAGAGCTCAAATAATATGCTACTTACTAAACATGGTTCAAGAAATAAAAACCTTGAGACAAATCAAAATTGAAATACAAAGGACAAAAACCTATCGAATGCAGCAAAATAAGTTCTAAGAAGGAAGTTCATTGTTCTAATGCCTACATGAAGAAACAAGAAAAATCTCAAAAGAACTATCTAAATTTATAAGAAACTAGTAAAAGAACAAATGAAGCCCAGAGTTAGTAGAAGGAAGGAAATAAAGATCAAAGCAGAAAGAAATAAAATAGAGACTAAGAAGACAATGATAAAGATCAATAAACCTAAGAGCCAGTTTTAAACAGGTAAACAAAACTGACAACCCTTGAGCTAGACTCGCCAAGAAAAAAAAAGAGGACTCAGTACCAGAAATGAAATAAGTAACATTACAACTGATACCACAGAAATACAAAGACTAGTAAAAGACTACTATGAACAAGTAAACAACAAATTTGACAACATAGAAGAAATGGATAAATTCTTAGAGACATATAACTTACTAAGACTAACTTATGAAGAAAAAGAAAATCTGAATAGATCAATTACTAGGAAGAGAGTGAATTGGTAATCAAAAATCTTCCAACAAATAAATATCTAGGATCAAACGACTTCACTGGTGAATCCTGGCCAACATTCAAAGACTTAATATCAATCCTTCTGAAACTTCCAGAAAATAAAAGAGGCGAGAACACTTCCAAACCCATTTTATGAGGCCGCTATTACGCTGATACCAAAACCAGACAGAATTCCACAAGAAAAGAAAATAATAGGCCAATATCCCTGATGAACATAGATACAAAAATCCTCAACAAAATATTAGTACAACAAATTTGATAATACGTTAAATGGATAATACTGTATACCACAATCAAGTGTGATTTATTCTGGGATGCAAGGATGGTTTAACACTTGCAAATTGATCAACGTGAAACACCACATTAAGAAATATGAAGGATAAAAATCATACAATCATCTCAGATGCAGAAAAAGAATTTGACAAAATTCAACATTTTTCCATGATAAAAACTCTCAACATAGTGGGTATAAAAAAAACATACCTCAACATAATAAAAGCTCTACTATGACAAACCCACAGCTAACATCATACCGTATTTCCCCATGTATAAGACGTGCCCATTTTTGAAAAATTTGGGGTCTAAAAACTGGCTGTGTCTTACACAGTGATAGATTTTTTTACTTGCATTTTCTGCATTTTTGCACTTGTTTTTGCACTCATTGTTGAAGACAGTGATTTATCATCAGACACAGATGAGGACAAGCTAATGGATGGGAGTTTTGACAGTGATGAGTTGTATGAATTTTATGATGAATAAAGTTGAGTTCAATAACTTTTTGTAATACAATTTTTTTTTCAAATTTCAGGGCCCAAAATTAAGGTGCATCTTATACACGGGGAAATACAGCATTTAATGACAAAAAGCTGAAAACCTTTTCTCTAAGATCAAGAACCAAACGAGGATTTCGATTCTCACTGCTTTTGTTCAACATAATATTGAAAGTCTTAGCCTTAGCTATTAGGCAAGGAAAAGAAATTAGAGGCATCCAAATCAGAAAGGAATGAGTGAACTGCACTATTTGCAGATGATATGATCTTACATATAGAAAACCCTAAAGCCTCCACCAAAAAACTTATAGAATAAATCCAGTGGAGTTGCCAAATATAAAATCAATATACAAAGTTGCAGTGTTTTTATTCACTAATAATGAACTATCAAAAATAAAAATTAAGAAAACAATTCCATTTACGATTATATCAGAAAAGAATCAAATAACATAGGAATAAATTTAACTGTATGAACCACAAACAACCCCAAGCAGCCAAAGAAATCTTGAGAAAGAAGGAAAAGATGAAGGCATTATGCACCCTGATTTCAAACTATATTACAAAGCTCTGGTAATCAAAACTGTAGGGTATTGATTAAAAACATACACATAGATCAATGGAACAGAATAGAGAGCTCAGAAAACCCATACATAGAAGGTCAATTAATTTATAACAAAGGAATCAATACACGATGTGGTAAAGGAAATCTCTTCAATAAATGGTGTTTGGGAAAACTGGACAGCCATGTGCACAAGAATCAAATGGAAACACTTTCTTACTCCACACACAAAAATTAACTCAAAATAGTTTAAAGAACTAAATGTAAAGGTCTATAAGTATAAAACTAAAAAGAAAATATAAGGGTGAGCTCCTTGATACCACTAGCCTTAGAAATACTTTTTTTAGCCTGACCTGTGGTGGCGCAGTGGATAAAGCGTTGACCTGGAAATGCTGAGGTCACCAGTTAGAAACCCTGGGCTTGCCTGGTCAAGGCACATATGGGAGTTGATGCTTCCAGCTCCTCCCCCTCTTCTGTCTCTCCTCTGTCTCTCCCTTTCCTCTCTAAAATGAAATAAAAAAAATTAAAAAAAAATACTTTTTTTAATTTAACTCCAAAAGCAAAGACAACAAAAGCAGAAATAAACAAAGAGTGTTACATCAAACTTTTTTTTTGCACAGCAAAAAAAACCCATCAGCAAAATTAAAAGGCAACCTACTAAATGGGAGAAAATATTTGCAAATCTTATCTGATAAGTTAATATCCAAAATATATAAAGAACTCATACAACTCAATAGCAAACAAAGGAACAAAAAGTGAATAAAACAATCTGAAGAAAAAAGTGGCAGAGGATTTGAACAGACTTTTTTCCAAAGACATACAGATGGCCAAGAGGTACTTGAAAAGATGTTCAACATCACTTATTAGTAGGAAATGCAAGTCAAAACCACAATGAGGCCCTGGCCGGTTGGCTCAGTGGTAGAGCATCGGCCTGGCGTGCAGGAGTCCCGGGTTCGATTCCCGGCCAGGGCACACAGGAGAAGCGCCCATCTGCTTCTCCACCCCTCCCCCTCTCTTTCCTCTCTGTCTCTCTCTTCCCCTCCCGCAGCCAAGGCTCCATTGGAACAAAGATGGCCCAGGCGCTGAGGATGGCTCTGTGGCCTCTGCCTCAGGCGCTAGGATGGCTCTGGATGCAACAGAGCGATGCCCCAGAGGGGCAGAGCATCGCCCCCTGGTGGGCGTGCTGGGTGGATCCCGGTCGGGTGCATGTGGGAGTCTGTCTGACTGCCTCCCCATTTCCAGCTTCAGAAAAATGCAAAAAAAGAAAAAAGAAAAAAAAAAACACAATGAGATACTGCTTCACAGCTATTAGAATGGCTATTTTCAAAAAGACAATAAATAACAAGTGTTGTTGAGGATGTGGAGAAAAGGGAACCCTTGCCTACACTGCTGGTGACAATGTAAATTGGTGCAACCAATAAAGAAAACAGTAAGGAGATTTCACAAAAAATGAAAAATAGAACTACCATATGACCCAGCAATCCCACTTCCAGGTATTTATCCCAAGAAAATGAAAACATTATCTTAAAAAGATATATGTACCATCTCATGTTCACTGCAGCATTATTTTACAACAGCTAAGGTATGCAAACAACATACGAGCCCACTGACAGATGAATAGGTAAAGAGAATGTGGCGCATATATATAAAATGAAGTATTATTCAGCCATAGAAAGTGAATTCTTGCCATTTGCAACAGCATGGATGGTCCTTGAGGGTATTGTGCTCAGTAACATAAGTCAGAAAAAGACAAATATCCTATGATCTCTCTTACATGTGGAATCTAAAGAAAATAAAATAAAAACCCAAACTCATACAGAGAGCAGATTGGTGTTTGCTGGAAGCAGAGGTGGGGGCGGGGGGCAGGCAAAATAAGTGAACAGGGCCAAAAGGTACAATCTTCCAGGTATAAAATAAATAAGTCATCGGGATATGTACAACATGGTGATATAGTTAATAATACTGCATTGCATATTGGCAAGTTACTAAGAGTAAATCCTAAAAGTTCTTATAAGAAAAACTTTTTGTAATTATGTATCATAACCACTGTGAACTAGACTAATCAGGATCATTTCATAATATATACAAATGTCAAATATTACATTGTGCACCTGAAATTAATGCTTAGTGTTATTATACCTCAATAAAATCTTCACAAAAATCAAGAATCTTATTCACAAAATAAAACTATTTCTCTACCCTATTTTTAAAAAAATACCCTCTCCTTGATCGCAGCCTCATCCAATTTACTCGGACTCTGTACATTTCTCCATTCACTTAACATACTTCACAGTTTTCCTTTCATGATGATTGCTTATTATCTGTTTCACCATAGAATGCTGGTAGAAACCTACTGAGAATTTGTTGTATGAATAACTGATTGCATGTAGGTATGTGCAGTTTTTTAAAAATAGAAAAATACACCAATATTAAAACTGTAGCTCTTTCCAGATGGTATAACTATGGGCTGTAATTATTTTCTTCTTTATACTTCCCTATTTTGCAAAAAAAAAACAACCCAAAAAAACATTCTGCAATGAACATGGATAACTTTTATAATGAAGAAAACGTGTATGTACATATGTGTATGTTAAAAAGAATATTAAACTAGATTTCTCGGGGAGATCTTTACCCCCTGAATCCTTTTTAGACATTCTATGTTTTCAAAGACCTCCTGGGGAAATGATTTTACAATCTTTTTTCATCATCCTGTGTCAAGGTTTAAAACCTGAGAGCAAAGAAATATTTCTACCTGACTTTGTTCTGCTGGCCCGTGGCAGAGTTAAATGGTGCCTGTGGGTCTACTGTCAGGCTGTGAAGCATGTGTTGAGGACAAGAACGAATAGAAGGGAGACAGTTTTTACAGCGATGGAATAATGACAATGAAAAGTAAGCAGGAGAGACAGAACAGGAACGCAAAGGACAATGACAAGTGGCAAACATTTACTGACCCTCTTTTAGGTGCTAACACCGATGGGAGGCATGCTGAGTGCTACAGTGTGCCTCAAGGTGACTGTAACAGGGTCCCTGCCTTGAAGGAGTTTATAACATAGTAGGAAAGCTTGTAGTGTAATGTTGACACATCGTCTCCTCCCATAAAATCCCTCCTCAGCAGGTATTTTTTCTATGGCCTTCCTGTTTGTTAGTAGCTGCATTAAGTGGGCAGCTGCTGGGGGCGGAGGCTGGATTGCTCAAATTAACTACACTGTTTGATACTGGGGAAAGTGTTTACTACTTTCAGTTATCCTTCTATGGACTAACCCGATATACCTTGCCGGCAGCTTTATTTTATAGGATGGTGTCTTTTTGTCTTGTTTGGATCTTTGCAGAGTTTTCTTGAGCACAATGAAGACCCACGCTTGGAAGATTTCAAAATAACTTTAAAAGTGGATCAGATGAAAAATAAACATGTAAATGTGGACGAGGAAAGGGAAGCACATTAGGATTCTAGAGCCAAACAGAAGGGATTCACAGTTTTGGTGTCTGAAGTATTAGGTCTCTGATGCTTCTCGCTTGGAAATAGAGAACTGTTCTCAAGGTGGGTGTAAAGTAAAACCTCCCTGCTTTCTGCATGATGATAAAGACTAAGCTGGCTAATGTCTGTCATAGAATGTGTTTTCATAAAAACCACTGATAGTCTTCTTCAAAAGAACCCAAATTTCTTCGATTTCACCTCCTGTGTTCTAGTCCTTCACACCTTCCTGAAGCGGGGTGGCCCTGTCCTCACCCCAGAATTACAAACTATGTTTACAAACTATGTTCTGGCGGTTCTCATAGGAACTAGTCTTGGCTCTGATTTTGACTGTACTTCGTTTTTACATCCAGATAAAGTCTATTTCTCCGGGCACCAGGGTCACCAGTCACTCCGATCGACCTGCACGGCTGGCGCCCGTGCCCCGCCCTTTCTGCCACACTGCACGTGCCTTCCGCATGCAGTTCTGTCCCTACTCTGGCCCTCCAGCCGCTGTGGTTTGGTGAAATGGGAACTGGAGTTAGGAGGTGTGGGTTCTGGTCCTAAACTTACTGCTTCCTTTCTTGAATTAAGTCTTTAAAGCGACCTTGGGTTGTGAGCATTAAACACAAGAGAAAATAGGAGAATGCTTTGCAAACTGGAATCAGAAATAGAAAGATGCTCTTTCAGTTTCACTTTTTTTCTTGGTGGGGTAGGGAGAGTAGTTTCTTGAATCCTCCTTTGTTACTTCCCATCAAAAGGTACTTTCTTCATTTAGAATACTTCTCTCGAAAGGGGAACCCTTGTGCTGTTGGTGGGAATGTAAATTGGTGCAGCCACTATGGAAAACACTATGGAAGTTCCTAAAAAATTAAAAATAGAACTACCATATGATCCAGAAATCTCACTTTTGGGTATTTTTCTGAAGAATTCTAACACACTAATTTGAAAAGACATATGCACCCCTATATTCAGTGCAGCATTATTTACAACAGCCAAGATATGGAAGCAACCTAAGCGTCTAGCAATAGATGAATAGATAAAGAAGGTGTGGTATATATATACAATGGAATATTACCCAGCCATAGAAAAGTGAAATCTTGCTGCTTGTGACAATATGGATGCACCTAGAGGGTATTATGCTCAGTGAAATAAGTCACATCAGACAGAAAAAGACAAATACCATATAATTTCACTTATATGCAGAAATCTAAAGAATAAAATAAATGAACAAAAAAAGAAAACAGACACAAACTCAAATACAGAGAACATTTTGATGGTTGCCAGATGAGAAGGGGGTTGGAGAATGTGGAAAAAAAGGGGAAGAAATTAACATGTACAAATTGTCAGTTATAAAAGCAGTCATGGGGATGTCAAGTCCAGCATCGGGAATATACAAGAGTTAATAATATCGTAATGATTATGTATGGTGCCAGGTGGGTACTAGACTTATTGAGATGATCACTTGATAAGGTACATAAATATCTAATCACTATGTTTTACTCCTGAAACTAAAATGTTGTAAGTCAACTGTAATTGAAAGTTAAAATAAGAAAATAGTAGCCTTTTCCTACCTAGTTAATGCCTACACTGCTTTCAGATGCCATGCCAACCATCCCTACCCCAGGAAGCCTCCCTGACATGGATCATTTCCTCTTCTAATATATGCTTGGTAGTGCCACGAACCTGTCCTCCTCAGCTCTCAGAATAGTTATAATTTTCCATTGACCTACTATTTGATTATTTTTAATGATTTTATTTCTTGATTTTTTTTTTAGAGGGAGATGAAGGGAAGAAGAAGGAGAGGAGACAGAAAGGAGAGAGAGAGAGAGAGAGAGAGAAGGGTGTAGGGAGGAGTGGGATGCATCAACTCATAGCAGCTGCTTGCTGTATATGTCTTGACTGGACGAGCTCAGGGTTTTGAACCAGTGACCTCAGCATTCCAGGTCGAATGCTTTACCACTGCCCCACCACAGTCAGGCGACTGCTTGGTTATTGAAAGTCAGTGTTGTCCAGGAAGCAGAGAGCATGGATTCTGACCCTGGCTGGTGCTGACCAGCTGCATAGCACGGGGCAATGTGATGAATCCGTCTCTGTGCTGGAGGTTCTGCACCTATAAACGAAGGACAGTCGCACTGCCTGCCACAGAGGACTGTGGTGAGAAGTAGACGAGTCAGGACATAAACACCACTTCAAACTGCACCAGGTGCCCAGTCGGTACTCAGAGAGATGCCGCCTGCCGTGTGGAGAGGGTGAGGACTCCATCCGCACCGCCAGGAGCATGGCGGCTCTCTCAGCAACTTCTTTCAAGTGCCAGCGCAGTGCCTGGCTTAGAGGAAGTGCTTCCTCAAGAGTTGAATGTAATAATAAATACTTGACTTAATGGATCTAAAGTCTAACACTATTCTCTTAAAATGTTGGCACCATTTCTAGTCCACTATCCATGTCACATTAAGTCATGTAAGTGTGAAAAAGCAGAGGGCTGAAAACCAAACCTTTGGGAAAATACTTGCCCCTAAATTGCATGTAAATCTCTGGTAATTATTTGTATACAGCATGAACTTTTATTCAGTTGGGTACTGCCTAGTTAGTTATTTGTAATGTCTAAAAATAAAATCATAAACACCGGAGTAGAAGAAAATCTGCTAGGCATTTTGCATAATAGAATAAGACCCAGGGGAGATCTGAGGAGAAGTTTACTGAGGGCTCCTGGGAAAGGTTTTTCTCCCTAATTACTAATACTATAATAATAATTAATAAACACTTTTTCTGCCTTAATACTGTGTGGGTGGATGCAATACCTGGAGCCACAGCAGCCATGTTGAGATTTGAGGGTAAAATCCACATCCTGAACATATTACAATAGAAACATGCAAAGAAACTGGGCTTCTGATGACATCTCTGCTACACTCACCTTGCACATGTACGAGAAAATAAAGGGGATTGTTGCTAACAACTTTTAGTGGACTATTCTGTTATAAGCAGTTAACACTATGTGATATATTAGTGTCTCTTGGCCATCACACTGCAGGACCAAACAGTCTCAACTAAGCAAATTACTTTCAAAATGAGCCCACATGAACCAGTGAAATCTTTAGAATAAGGCAATGGATTAGCCTATAGGAGTTGGGAATTGTGGGTTCCACCATTTCAGTTCTGGCATCAACTGGTGAAGTGATTGAGACTGAACAAGTCATATCATCTCTATTATGTGCAATTTCATTGCTGTAGAATGAGGAGAGACTTGCCTTGAGAAGGCACTCCAGTCCCTTTCCTCAGCATTCTCTGATGCTGTGTTTACAATAATGTCAAAAGCTGAGTTCCCCCAGGAAGCAGACTCCAAATCCAAGATAAGTGTGGAGGAGGTTTATTAGGAAGTGCTCTTGGGATGTCCCCTGTGGAGGGGGTGGGACCAAGATGCCTGATCGGCCAGAGGGAGAAAAGGAGCAGCAATGCAACTGTTGGAAGCTGAAGCTGGAGTGCTGGTGTGAGGAGGCAGGGCTCCTTAATCCACAGCAAGGGGTCCTGGAGTGGCCCCTCAGCAGGCATGTGCAGCATCAGAGGAAGTGTCTATTTCCGGCAAAGACAACCCGAATAAGGGGCTGGTGGCTGAGGGCTTCCTGTGGGGAGCACTCCCTTCCTATGGGGAGCACTCCAGCCCCTCTCTCCTATGCGGAGAACCTGCTTTTACTCCTGAAGTGGACCTGAATAACTTACACAGCATCAAGGCTTCCCTGTGTTAACAACATAAGATTGATCTCTTCTTTTTTTTTTTTTTCCTATAATAATTACCGAATAAAAAAATTAAATCTAAAATTTTTCAAACCTTCATACAAGTAGAATCATATCCTGAACACCCATCCATCCACCCCAGGCTCAACAGTGACCCACATTCTGACATTCTGGTATCATGTATTCTCCGCCTCTACATTTTTCCCCTTCGCTGGACTGCTTTAAAGCAAACTCAAAATATTATAATAGTCACTTATGGTTTATTAAACTCAGCATAAGATAGGGTGTCTGTCCATATGAGGCTCTAATCTTAAAATACTTTAAATCACAATATCAACATACAGTTTCCCTCTTGCCCCCCAGCCCCCCAGTTCTAGGAGTCCATTTCGAGGGCTTCTCCCATAGCCCTGAAGAGACACCTTCAGGCCGGAGTTCTCACCCACCCCCTCTTCCACCCTGTAGTAGGAGACCAAAAGGAGTTAGACTGGGAGCATGGGGCCCCAGGGTCCCATTACCAGCCAAGCCGATTAGGGGTCCCCAGTGAATAGTATGTTTTGCCACCAGTGTTGAGATGAACAATGGCAAGTTGTGAAGCATTACTTGCTAAATGATGACTTCTGGTTCCCAAGGTCAGTAGATCCTAGTTTAAAAATAGTGTTTGTTTTAGTTATGCCCTCACTTTTCAAAAATTCTTCCACATAATGGCCCCATTCAATCATTCTCATTTCCAAACATCCATGTCCACTGACACTTCTAATAAAATGGAGGGACTCAGTCCCATTGCCATAAAAGGGATCCGAGACCAAAAGGGATCACCAACAAAATGAAAGGTCTGACTCCCCTTAAACGTGGACAGGAAGGTGCAGAAAAACAGACGCCGGGGAAAAGTTCAGATGGAACGCACTACTACAGATAGAACTACGTGCTATCTCAGGAATTCACATGAGAGATCTGCTACTTGTTTGTTTTTCAGGATGTGTAGCTTTAACCCAGTGTTGTGGGAAGCCGGCCTGTAAAGCTAGACAAGTGTTTTGGAATTCTTAAGGGATAGTTGAGAAGCATGAAGGCCTGAGACACTGCCCCACACTCCATCTTTATCGAGGAGCATGGCAGTCGGGCCCTGCCTGTGAAACGCACCCTGCTGGGTAGGCAGAGCACAGAGCATGCGCACTAGGGCGGGACAGAGGAAGACTAGAAACGGCAGGCTGCCCTAAAAAGGCTTATGGGTCAATTAGGAGGAAAAGCCTGGGAGGCATGGCAATCTAATAAGAACAGTTACTTGGAAGCACAAACATAAACTATCATATCTATGGATACAAAATCTGAAAACGTCTGTATGACTAAAGATATTTAGGAATGTGGTAAGAATACTGTATGTCCATATATTACCTTTGTGCAGTCCAAGAATTTTTTTTTCTTGTTGCTTAAAAACTTGTTCAAATAATGAATTGAAGGCTTAAAATTCAAAAGATATGAAATATACTAGGGGAGTGAAATACCAACCTTATATGGTGCTCCCAGGATGCTCATGAAAGATTTTCATTTGGAAGCATGTGTTTCAAGGTCACAAAGTGGAAGTTTTAATAACTCTTCTAAGATTTAGTATTTTTGAGACTGGGTAAAGATGAGTGAAATTATTTTGCTTCTAAGAAATAAAGACTTGGAACATTAGATGGAAAAATCCTAATAAAACTATTAGTAGACCAAACTTAACAATGTAAGATAAATAACATAATCAAATTGAGGTGTTTTTTTTTTTAAAGATTGTAAGGTTAATTTAACCTTAGAAAATCAATTATAGAAATTCATCACAGTCATAGAGACACACCGTGTGATAATAAGGAATAAGACAAAGTTGCCTGCTAATATTAATGCTACTCAACCATTCTCCAGTAAAAATAAGGTAATAAAAATACATACAAAAATTGGAAAGTAACAAAACTATCCATACATCCAAATAAAATCATTGTGTAGAAAAAAATAACTGACAAAGAATGATAAGTTGCTGGATTAAAAGAAAAATCAATGTAGAAAAATAGCTGTGTTTTTTATACTCCAGCACTAAATAGTTAAATAGAATTTTCAAAAAGATGTCATTAATATATTATCAGAAGTATAAAGATTCTAGTAATACATTTTTAAAAAGGATGTGTAAAACCTCCTATGAAGAAAATTATCGTTTCTTCCCCCCCCCCCTCGAAGCTGGAAATGGGGAGAGACAGACAGACTCCCGCATGCGCCCCACCGGGATCCACCCGGCACGCCCACAAGGGGGCGATGCTCTGCCCCTCCGGGGCGTCGCTCTGTCATGACCAGAGCCACTCTAGCGCCTGGGGCAGAGGCCAAGGAGCCATCCCCAGCACCGGGGCCATCTTTGCTCCAATGGAGCCTCGCTGCAGGAGGGGAAGAGAGAGACAGAGAGGAAGGGGGGGGGGGGGTTGGAGAAGCAAATGGGCGCTTCTCCTGTGTGCCCTGGCTGGGAATCGAACCCCGGACCCCTGCACGCCAGGCCGACGCTCTACCACTGAGCCAACCGGCCAGGGCCTATCAAGTTTTTTGAAATACATCAGAGAAAGTTTAAATCAAATCATATACCATGTTCTTGAACTGAAAAATTCAACATCATTGAGGTGTCAGTGTGAGAGTACCTGATTGGTACTTAGATTCAGTATGATTTCAATTTAAATTCACAAAGTTGTTTCCCTATGAAACCAACAAGCAGATTCAAATATTTATATTAAAAAATCAACAAATCAAAGGGAAATTTTACTTAATAGATATTACCATTTACAATAAAGATATAATGATTGACTCCGTATGGTATTAATTTAGGGATAAATTGATCAAAGGAACAGAACAGAGAACACACACACACAGTTTATGATAGTAGCCAGTGCATTTCAGAGACTTTTCAATAAATGAAACTGAGACAATTAGATATCCATAAGATAAAAAATAAAACTGGGTTTGTACATATACTATGTATAAAAATCAATTTCAGGTAGATTAAAGAGTTAACTGTGCAAGGTAAAATTATAAAATTTTTAGAAGACACTATAGGAGACTCTCTTTATAACTTAGGATCAGGGAAGGGTTTCTTAAATAACACACAAAATACTCCACAAACTATATAGACAACAATTGACAAATTAAACTATATTAACACTAAGATCCTCAGTCCATCAAGATTTACCATTAAGACAGTGAAAGTACATGCCAATATCTTCAAGAGGAGATATTTGCAAAGCACCTAACTAAGGGAAAAGGGCAATGAAAAACAAGCCCTTCACAGAAGAAGAAATCCAGATGGCCAATGAGATGTGCAATTTCATCAGTAACTGGAGAAATGCAAGTATAAACTCACAGTAGGATCCATTCGGTTACCACTAAATTGGCAAGATGTTTACATATACTGCACAATTTTATATATATACTGCTAGTGTGAGAGTAAATCTGTAATCCAGTATGGAAAACAACTTGGCAGTATCAGTAAGTAAGGATGCACATGCCTTGTATGAACTTCTGGGTACCGAATGTCCCAGTAATTCCACTCCCAGCTATCTACCCCTAGACACTTCTAGAACGAATACCAGAAGAAATGTATAAAAACGTTCACAGTAAACGACCCAGGAATTCCACTCCCAGCTATCTACCCTAGACACTTCTAGAACGAATACGAGAAGAAATGTATAGAAACGCTCACTACTGGTGACAGAAGAAATTGGAACTATCCTTACTGGTGACAGAAGAAATTGGAACTATCCCAAACGTCCTCCAACAGACAGGATGAACAGAGCAGAAAACAGGAATAAACTGTATCCTACTACATGCAGCAAAACGGTTGACTTTTAGGAACATGTTACTACTTGAAAACAAGCCACAAACAATATGTATAATATGATTCAATGTATATAAAGTTCAAAAACATACAGAAATCTAAAAAACACATTTTTACAGATGAAAACACATGGTAAAATTACACACTGAAATGGTAAGGAACTGCTCACTGAAACTTCAAGATGGGAGGCCGTGGGGGTCAGGGAGGGACACTGGATCACAGAGGAGTTCAAAGGTCGTTTACAGGAAACAGTTAAGTTCTTTACTTATACTACATGTTCATCTATGTATCATTTTCTTTATATTTTACATGTATTTAAAATATTCTTTTGTATCAACTTAATAGTCAATACATTCTAAAAAAAGAAAATACTGACCTATCGCAATCTTTACATTGATTAAATCTAATTTGTGGTTTTTAAGAGAATTCTTTCCTATAGAAATCATTTCCTGACATTAGATTGGAATAGAAGTAAAAAATAAATCCTCGTTATCCCAATAAACATGACAGAAAATCATCAAAGAAGAACTTGGAGCAGAAGAGGAGAGAGAATAAAATAACCAGTTGCCGACACAAACCCAAAAGTTTCCCTTGGAAAACCAGCCAGCGAGACACACATCCTCCAGCCGACAGCGCCTTTCACTCGTGATAAGGCTGTAAATTCTCTTCGCCAGCCCCGAGTTCAGTGTAAACACTCCAGAGCCTGAGGGACCACAGAGAGAGAGAAAGAGAGAGAGAGAGAAATGGCTTGGCTCTGGCTACTTCTCCTCTGGGGAGAATGCTCACTATCAGCTGTTGAATCACAAATCCTAACCTCTCCACATCTACCCTGAGCCATGGGCCCCTGCCTTGGGGAGACTGGGTGCAGGAAGAGGGCGGAAGAGAGGGGTGGGGGCAACGCCACCCTGGGGCCCAGGCCAGTCTGGCCAGTGTGGCTTTGGGTCCTGGGATCCCGGCAGGGCCGCAGCTGGGGAGCCGGCTCAGTGGTTCCATTCCCGTTCCATGGACCTGCCTGGATTACACTTCGTTTCAGGCCCTGGGACTGACCACTCACACCTTCCAGCTCCCCCATCTCACTGGCCTCAGTGAATGAAAACAAGGAGGATATTCCAGGGCTGCTCCAAAAATGCTAGCTAGGGAACGCAAAAGAAAGACAGGCTGGGCACGAAGTTGAATACTACCTTCCATTTTCATGCGGCAGGTTATAAAGCACATCTTGCAATTCATCTGGGTGCCTTGTGGCCCACCACCAAGAATGAAACACGGCACCCACACCACAGCCTATACCAAGGAAAGCCACGTGTGACTTGGGGGAGAGCAGGCCCCCCGCCCCTGGGCAGAGCCAGCCCGAGGCTCCTCAGATAGCATTTGGCAGTAACAGCCCAACCTGTCAGCTCCAGCACTTAAAGCTGATGTATATATATTATTTTTGTTTGGGGGGAAAATCCATTAATGACTCCTGGGGTGTTAGCTCAACTATTTTCTTGTATATTAAAACATGATTTAGAAAGGTTTCTCTTGCCTTCTCAGTAACTTAGGCCAGCATCCATGTTTTTAAATCAATGTTCAGGTATAAATGGCATGTATGTAGATTACACTCATGTTAAGTGTACTGGTTTATAAATTTAATTTGTGCAACTACTACCATGAAGATGTAGAATGTTTCCAACATCCCCAGAAGTCCTCCTGCTCTTTCCCAATTCATCGTCCCCTTTTCCTGTGTCCCTGACCCCAGACTATCTCTGATCTGCTATCTGTCATTACGGATTAGTCTTGCCCTTTAAAGAGTTTCAAATAAATGATATCAGCCAATATATTTTAAATTCAAGGTTTCCCCCATTCTGATCAACGCCTGTACTCTGAGGGGTTCCTCTTCACTCTCATTGCTCAAAATGGCAAGACTTTCCTTTGTTTTGTTTTCCCCCTGCTGGTTTTTCCTGCTTTAGAATATGTCCCCCAAAGGCAACTCTTCTGGTCTGGTTTTAAACTTAAGAACCAGAAAAGTTCAAGATTTCTAACTTGAAGTGAAAATGCATATGACTCATAGTGATCTTCAAAAAACAAAACAAAACCACTCCATCATCTCTGTTCCACATGAGTTAACTGGACACGCTGCCCAACCCCATGGCCACGGCTGACTGCGAGCATCAGCTTCTGGGGGAACGTGACAAGATCCATTTACATTATCCACAAATAGAACGAGGGAGAAAATGCGGACAGATCAGCCAATTACGAAATAGTGAAAAATAAAAAGCTGCCAATGGGAATTACCTACGAACAATTCCCCTCTGTACAATCGCTGGTGGGGGCCACCAAAGGAGGTGGTTTCTCTCTCCACATTTCTAAAACACCTTCCGAGGTTTGGGGGTAACGTGATGACGTTCCACTTGACTGCCGGCGGTGCCCAGTCCAGGTAGGACAGGAGTCTCTCCACGCTGAGTGTCCCCCTCTTCATGGTTATGTCTTCCGACGCACACAAATTCTCAGGGACTCAGGAATGAGTTTTCACCTTTTTCCTCTATCTTCGAGGCCATCAGCTTTGGAGACAGCGAGAGGCTGCAAGTCACACGGTCAGAGCACATGGTCCAGCCTGGCAGAAAAGGAGGTCGCAGGCTGCTTGCTTCCCTTCTATTTTTGTTGCCCCCCATATCTATGTTAATGGCAATTAAACTCTGGTACCCTTGCTTATCTCTGTTGGCTAATGTCTTTAATTCCACCGCTCCCAAAGGGGAGGATCCCACATCTCAAGCCTGTGGTGTATTAAAGCCACATGAATGTTTCATCAGAGCAAACAGAGGATTTGGTTTGTATACACAGCCGATCGCACGTCTTTTATGTTCAGAGAGCAGGACTAAAAGAAGAAAATGACAATAAATCATTGCAAGAAACAGTGTAACCTAAATGTTGTATGTTTATTTAAAGCTTCATACAATCATTTGTCCAGAGCTACAGCCTAGCTTCAGAAAGCGACTCGCCATAATGAGGTTTGGAGGCGAGCAGTGTTCAAGAGCCAAAAAGACACATTGCCTCCTCCCCAGACTGGCTTATAGGGACAGTGATAAGCTCTTAAGTAGAACCAAAGCACCCACCACAGTAATGCAGCTGTAACACACAGCTTTGGTTTTATTTTTCCTTTTTTTTTTTTTTAACAGTTCTTTGTTAAGGTATCAGGTTACACAAAAACCTATGATGGTTTTAAACAGAGTAAAAGGATGTGACTTTCTTTTGGTTCTAGTTGAAGTGAAAAGTCCAAGTTGATGTCATCCTTAAAATTGCTTCCAACAAAAAGAAAAATTATAGTATGAGTGGGTGGTGAGGTGGAGGCATTTGATGGCTGGGAGTGAGCTCCCCTCTGTTGATAGGGATCTATGAATCAAGAGGGTGTGTTCAGATTTAGAGCTAGGGTCGGCTCCGGCTTCAGGCTCAGGCTGCCTGGGCTTGAATTCTGCCTCTGCCACGTCTCAGCTGAAGCGCTTGAACACCTCTCTTTCCCTCAGTGTCCTCCTCTGTAAAAATGGAATGATAAAAGAACCAACCTTGGAGACCTGCTGCAAAGATTGAACACACACAGAATGCAGAAGTAGTGTCCGGTCCCTAATAAATAAGAGTTGGCTTTGTGGAGAGAGAAAGAGACCTCCTCCCACGTGTCTGTGAACATAACATGAAGCAAACCTGAGTCACGATTTCACTAGAAGGGGGTGATGGGTAGGAATTGACAAGGAGTAGCCCTGAAGACCAGGTTTCCTGGACAGAGGGAGTGAAATTATTCTCAAATTGTTTCTAGTTTGAAGGGTAAATACAATTCTGTTCCCACAATGCCTCAAAACCATGATATAGGAAGCCAGAATGAATGCTTATTTCACAGGCGTGCACTGCCCTTTAAGGTGGACATGCTTTTCTCCTTTATTTAGAACACCACGGAACCAGCGCCATTGTGTGCGTCCTTTAGATGCTGCGCGTTGTCGTGATGGTGTCACATGCAGGGGCACACAGAAAGCCTGATTTCTTTAAGGGGAAAAATGTTGCCAACACCTGTGAGCTCAGAGTCTGACTTGCAGCAATATCTTCATATCCTGCTGACAATAGATATGGTCGATTTTCTTTTTTAACTCATTGATTCATTTGGTGGTGAAGAGTGGTGGTGGTGGTGGTGGGGGGGGTGCCCTGATAAACTAAGAACCCTATCATAACCAAATAGAGAAGGTGGGTGGTGGGCATTATTAGTGTTATTCTGTAGACACTGATGCATAGTAACCTCTGTGCTCATACATTTCAAAGAGATACTAAGAAATTTTAAGGAATTGTCCACAGGAAGGGAACATAGTTTATCAGTAATTAGGAGAACGGAATCTTGGGAAGGAAATAGATCTGAAGAACATATAATGCAACCTCTAAACAAGTCTTAAAATTCTGCAGTTTGTAAGAATGTTAATAAAAAATTGCATCAGAACACAAAGGGAAAGTGCTCACTGCCAGCAAGCGCGGCCCTTCCAAGCCGGAAGGGGAGGGACTGGGAGCCTGGCGGCCGTGCAGGGACCGGACTCTCGTAGTTTTCCAAGGTAGAGTCATAGTGTACATGTATGTGATGGTGCCTTTCTTGTCTAGACAAATAAGGACTTGTTTTTTAAAAATCACATTATTCAGTTGATCTCAGTGTGTGATTAATGATAAACACATATATAATTCAGCACCTCCAAATCCTGTTTTTGAGACACCGGAACAGTAAAATAATGGGACCAGTGTCGTGGCTTTTCCATTCCCCTTTCATTTGCTTGAATTTTCATTGCTTGAATTGTCAAGTTTTCTTATAAAAACCCTATAAATATTTATATTTGTGTTAAGAGCATCGAGGAAGCACAGTTGTGAGACCTCACCTTTCTGAGGTTTAGAACCCACACACAGAGGCAAGCTAGGAACATATGAACCATCTTACCACAAATATAAATAACTTTTCAACTACTACATTTTAAAAGAGATTTAACTATCTATCTATTACTAATTCTTGATGAAATTGACTGGAAATGTTCTTTGCTGGAGAAATTCCGAGGAGAAAAGCACTCCCCAGGGAAGAGAGTTGGTGGGAGAGGGAAGGCAGGAGGGGAAGGGCCCAGGGTGCGGTTCAAGGCTGCACACTCACCCTCCCAGTCAGTGTTTATGGAGCCTCTACTACACGCCAGGTGCCGTGCTCATTTATGACGTGCTGGGGCACAGGCTGCATGACGAGGTCTGTCTGGTCCTTGCCCTTTTAGAGCTGTTAAAAACAGGCTCAGGATGGAGTCCCTTAGCTGAGCCCCACGTCACCAAAATGAGACTTAATTACAGCTCCAGAGCTCCCAGAAATGGAATCCTAAAGGGATTAGGAATCACCCGATTAGCCCTGGTCAGGTACTGTGGCTGAAAGTCCCCTGTCCGTCCCTAAGGGCATGTCACCATGTACTGACCAGCCGGCCCTTGGCCTCAGGTGACTTGCTCCTTCCTGCTCCTTCCGCTGTGTGATCTTTCCCTTCCTACGGCTCCTTTCTCTCCGCTCTCTGCGTGCTGCCTGACTCCCATCAGTCTTTGCTCAAATGAACCTTGATTTTTAATATGCTTCTGTTTATCTTTTAACACTGCTTACAAATTAAAAAAAAAAACTTTTTAAAAGACATATATTTTTTATTTTTGTTGCCTGACTCATTTAAACTATTATAGATATGCCAAGTGGGGGGGGGGGGGAACCGTTTGATTCTTCTTTTTTCTTCTGCCCCCTTTCTGAGGCCTGTCCTTACTCAGGAATGACAGTCCCCTGTGCTCTTTACCTTTCTGTCTAGTAAAAAAATTATTTTTATGAACAGGATGCATTCACATAAAAAGATTGAGAAGACTGAGGCCTGTCTCCCTCAGGAAATACACTTTAACTCAGGGGTCTCAAACTCAACTCAGCATGTGGGCCGCGGAGCAAGATTACAGCCGTTTGGTGGGCCGCACTAGGTCTACAAAAGGCAACTGTTACGCAACACTTTTCTCACTGCAGTTGAAAACAAAAAAAAATCAGTACAACAAGCACAATCGTACATGCAGTTTACTCAGTGTCACAAAACGACCAGAAACTGTAGTTCGCATCACAACTGCTGTTAACTAAACTTATATCTAGCTAGGATGCTAGAGAAATGAAAAATACAAGTAGGCCCCTAGGCTTACTTAATTTTATCCAAAATATTTTGAACTTCGTGGATTAGTCTGCGGGCCGCACAAAATTGTTCGGCGGGCCGCATGCGGCCCGCGGGCCGTGAGTTTGAGACCCCTGCTTTAACTGGAAGAGTGGTGGTGAATGGTGTAATTCCAAGTATCAGCAAGACGACCCAGGAGGCAATTTGGGTGTGAGGGCGTGGCGGGGGCGTGTACGGAGAGCCTCCTCTCCCCTTCCCCCTGCAATCAAAGGTACCTGCAAGCACTATTTATCAAAGCTCCAACATTATTTTCAAATTGCTT
The DNA here is from genome assembly GCF_036850995.1 of Saccopteryx leptura. Taxonomy (NCBI): domain Eukaryota; kingdom Metazoa; phylum Chordata; class Mammalia; order Chiroptera; family Emballonuridae; genus Saccopteryx; species Saccopteryx leptura. The sequence goes on along the minus strand of NC_089506.1, from coordinate 181,342,513 downwards.
AAGTCTTTACAAGGCATCAACTAACCTGTCTGCCTCAAAGTATTTCTCAGAAGTCATTGAAATGAACAAAAATATAAAACATTTTGAGCAGCTTTTACTCTGATCTTATCATTGATTTCTCACTCCTTGTTGCTTTGAGCATTTTAATAGAGCATCATTTTGTTGGGGGCTGATTTTTTTAAATAAAGAAATAGCAGTAAAAGATCATTTTAAATATTTTTCCAAAGTGGCCCTGGCCGGTTGGCTCAGCGGTAGAGCGTCGGCCTGGCGTGCGGGGGACCTGGGTTGATTCCCGGACAGGGCACATAGGAGAAGCGCCCATTTGCTTCTCCACCCCTCCCCCTCCTTCCTCTCTGTCTCTCTCTTCCCCTCCCGCAGCCAAGGCTCCATTGGAGCAAAGATGGCCCAGGCGCTGGGGATGGCTCCTTGGCCTCTGCCCCAGGCGCTAGAGTGGCTCTGGTCGCAGCAGAGCGACGCCCCGGAGGGGCAGAGCATCGCCCCCTGGTGGGCAGAGCATCGCCCCTGGTGGGCGTGCCGGGTGGATCCCGGTCGGGCGCATGCGGGAGTCTGTCTGACAGTCTCTCCCCGTTTCCAGCTTCGGAAAAAGGAAAAAAAAAATGTAAATATTTTTCCAAAGTAAGGGCAGTGCTAGAACGATCTTTGCTAGAGAGTCCAAGCAGGAGGGACGGGCAGGTAGAAGTCTCAGTGTGCAGTAGTGTGGTGATAACTGCAGGTTCCTTGGTTAAGGTGCCCTCAACTGTATTTAAGTTTTGCCATTTAATCAACTGTATGGCTCTGGAAAAGTTCTTTAACCTCTCTCATCAACAGCTTTCTCACTTGTAAAATGAGGGCATTCATAGCACCTGTCTTATTAGATTGACATACAAATTTGATGAACGAATGCATATAAAATGTCTAGCACAGTTGAAGGGCTTATTCATTGTTAGCTAGTACTCATTCTTTTATCTAACAAGTACTTATTGTCTACTTAAATGTACTTATATGTGCAAGGTACTGTTTTAGGTGTTGGGATACAGCAGTGAAAAAAAGGTGCCTGGTTTCATGTAGACTGTGTTCTAGTTGGAGTTCACAAGCAATAAATACAGAAGTATATAACGTGTCAGGTGGCGCTATGTCAGGTGGCGCCGTGAAGAAAAGCAAAGCCGAGGAAGGAGAGAGAGAATGCTGGGTGGGAGTAGGAGTTACTGCAAAGAGGGTGTCAGTGTAGGTCTCTCTGGCATTAAAGCAGAGACTGGCCCAAGGGCAGGTGGGGAACCATGTGGATATCCGGAGGAAAACCGATAGAAAGAGGCCGAGATCGGTATCACTGGACATGAGTCCAGGAGCCCCAGAACTTGCCTTGTCCTTGCCAGGTCCCCTTTCGAGTTGTTCTGTGATTTTTGGCGTTTCTGTTCTCTTCACTGCTCTTTCATTTCCTCGGTTATGAAGTGCCGACACTTTTATGTGGTTCCTTGAAATTGTTCGAAGGGCTTGAGAGACAGAATCTTAGATGAGCCTGCAGAAATGAGCCACAAAGTCACACCGCAGAGCTGAGCCTCTTCCAGGAGGAGGAGGCTGTCCCGGGAACCAAGGGCCTTCCACCACATACGCTGGCTCTAGAATGAGTCCAAATCCGATCCAGCAACGTGACTGTTCTGCTTCAGGTGCCTTGCTAAACCTAGGCACCCCGCTCTCAGTGACAGTTACCTTCCCCAGACCCTGGGCCTGGAAACCTCTGGATCATGTGGAATCTCAGCCAGCCTGCATAAAAGCAGGTGTTCCGAGTTCCAAGACGCCTCAGAGCAGACTTGGATGTGCTATTCAAACATGGACAAAATATTGCTGGAAAAAACTGATTGATAGATACAGGTGAATCATGTCAAATCATTTCACAATAGTAAAAATTATGATATCCAATTTATTTGTAATCCAAATTTGATGCCAGTAATGCCTTCCAAGTAAATTCAGTATCAGTCTCAATCATAAATATGTCAAAACTAGTGTCAGCATCTAGCATTATGCCAAGTCCGTTTAAGCAAGAGAATGAAGTTTCTCTTAGCCAGAACATTATTCAATCTAGTCATCATCTGATTTTCTTTTATGCACTGAAGCTACATGGCCTGTAATACAACCCAAGGCCTCAGGAGGGACTTGAAGAGGGAGGACCTTATGCTGATCACACAGGGTAGTCAGCAGAAAGTACTCAGTGCTTCGGAACCCCTGGGGTTGTGGCAAGGATCTCTGAGAATCATGAAAGAGGTACATAATTATGTTATTCAGAGTGATCCCATCCACTAGTGTCTATGACCTAATCAATACCCTTCAATCTAGCATTATTCACGGTAGCCAAGATATGGAAACAGCCTAAGTGTTACTCAGCCCTAAAAAAGAATGAAATACTGCCATGTGTGAAAACATGGATGGCTCTTGAGAGTATGATGCTAAGTCAAATCAGTCAGATGGAAAAGGACAAGAATCATATGATGTCCCTCATATGTGAGATATAAAACCGAAAGCAACAAATGAACAAATAATATAAACAAACTCATAGACACAGGCAACAGTATGTTGGTTACCAGTGGGGAAGGAGGGTGGGGGGATCTGGAAGTGGGGAAAGGGGATAAATGGTGATGGAAGGAGACTTGACTTGGGGTGGTGAACACATAATACAAGACACAGATGATGTATATCCGTATACATCATAGAATTGTACGCTTGAAACTTATATAATGTTATTAGCCAATGTTACCCCAATACATTTAATTATATATTAAAAAATACCCTGCTCTCTGTCCAGGTTAGTAGTTCCTCCTCTTGGAAAGAGATGAAGCAAGAGAGGGACAGAGAAGGAAAGAGCAGAGGGTGTGTGGAATAGAGAGAGAGGGCTGAGGAATCTGCCTTTCTCCTGCCACAGTGTGGCAAGCCCCAGTTAAAGAAGCAATGGGTACATCACAGCCCTCCTGGAATTACCCAAGTCTCTCAGAAGTAGCACTAATGCAAGATGATAGACGAGTCATTGTCACGTTGTGAGCTAGGAGTACAAGCAAGTATTCCATACCTTGCTACAATGTATTTCTCTTTGACTGCAATGCCCTTCCCTTACTATTGGCTCAAAATACTTCCTCTCCTGAAGCCCTTATTACCTCTCTGTGTGAGCCACCTGCTCTCTCATTGGTCTTCTTTAGATGTAGGTCACATTTCTCTTATGTTCTGATCATGTATAGGATTATTAGTTCACATGCGTGTTCCTCCTAATAGATCCAGCAGTCCCAGAGGGGTGGGTCTGTTCTGGGGTGAGGGGTCCTTGGCATCAGGTGATGGCATTTGAAGCATACCCTGGTGATATTGTGGGTTCGGTTCCAGACCACTGCAATGAAGTGAGGATCGCAATAAAGCAAGTTGTAATATTTTTGCTGGCAGAGAGATTTGCCTTCAGTTTGTAAAACACACAACATCTGTGAAGTGCAATAAAGCAGAGTGCAATAAAACAAGGTATGCCTGTATAATTTTCAACCTTTCCGTCCAGCCTCTGAGATGCGTTTTACAGCTAACAGGTGGTGACGCTGAGATTCACTCACGTCCTTCTGGCTCCACGGCAGGAGCCTTTAACCATCATGCTGTGCTTCTCATATCATAATATTTTGGTGTATCCAGTGTCAACTCCTTAACCCAGAAGAATGAGTGAGGAACTCAACTCCCAACTAGTAGGGAAAAGAATTGCAGGAAGATTCCCAGGTCCCAGCACCCAGATGGTCCCATACTGAGCTGGGTACGGGATGCCTTCCACGGTTAAATGAAGGGCCCAGCGAGGAGGAGGAAGGCAGTCCCTCCAGGGAATTCCAGGCCACAGTGGCTACAGTCACCAAGATTCCAGACGCCTAGAACCTGGAAGCATCTCCTTCAGGGGCTACATGCCCTTGTCACCCTAATGGAAGATATTTATGGCCCTGATCAGTTAAATCTGACGTCTGTGGTAATTATTTTGAAGTCCACCTCCTTCTTGTTTTTGCTTCCTCTCCACTGCTCGTGCTCACTGACCATCCGTTAATGGAGATCGCCTCCACTGCGAGGCTTCCCCACAGCACGGGAACGTGAGGGTTAATGAAAGCCCTCGGTGACTATTTTCAAATTTTGTAAATACAACTTTTCTGGACCACTTTATCAAGCTTCCTAGCTGGGACTCTGCATTTTCTTGAATGGCTTTTACACTTTGTTTGAAAATGTCTTTCCACACACAGTGTAATGGGGGAAAAATCCATACAGATAAGAAGCCCTACTGGCAGGTTCCTTACCAGCTCTAAAATTATAAAGCCAAGAGCTCATTCTCATACCTTTAAAAATGACCAGGCCCTGTGGGCCCCTGTTATTGTTTTCACAGTTCTATTTATAGACTGCCTTCACTGGTACCCTGCTATGTATGGGGCATGGCATGTTTTATGGAAACACTAACACAGACTATTTGGGAAGTTTCTTTTTCTTTCTTCCAGACTTGACATTACATGTATGATCAGAAGTAATCATAATTTATACCTTTGAGGGGGGCGTAGAGGGTACAGCTACTTGTTTGAGTTTCTCAAAGTGGGGAATGTCAGTGCAGAGAAAGGTCTATTTGGGAGTTAAAATCCTTTGAAACTAGAACACGTTTGATACTTAAAAACTGTTCCAAGAGTCTGTTTGGTTTCCCTCTTCAAAGTGCTCAAATGCAAGCTGAACGCGATTCAAATGAAAACCCTACTGCTGTCTGTCATCTCCCAGGCTTGATGAACGCAGACGAGATCTGAGGGCCCCGGTGGAGCTCCACGGCGGCTCCGACAGTCCCTCGTCCGCCCACAGCCCAGGAGTTCACCTAATTAGTTTATTTTTCTAAAAATTAATTTATATGCACAGCTAAAACTCAAAAAGCACATACAGTCTACAATTAAAAGCAAATCTCTTTTACCCTAGCCCCTTGGTCCTCCAATTTCCTAATTTATGTATTCTCACAATAATAGTTCTTGCATATAATAAACATTGTATTACACATATGGCAGCCTACACTATATGCAGTTTTAAATCTTGCTTTCTTCACTGCACAATATATTTTGGAGATGGAGTCTTTTAGCACACATAGTGATATATATCTTCCTGCAATATATATATATATATATATATATATATATATACACACACACACACACACACCAAAGTGTTTATTTAGAATGAGAAATCACAAGGCACAAATTTTTAAAAGCTGAAAAGTAAAATATTTGTATTCGCTCACTGACTGACATATCTCTCTAATAATTTTTTTCTTCAATTACAGTTTATATTCAAAATTATTTTGTATTAGTGTCAGGTGTACAGCATAGTCATTATTAAGCAGTCGTAAAGGCTGCTTAGTAGTCCATAATATATATTTAACAGTCCCCTTCTGATAGACAGGGAGGGCGTTCCCAGCCTTCTGCGCTGTGAGCAGGGCTGCAGACGGACTTCCGGGAACATGGGCTAAGCACCGAGGACCAGACCCGCGCGGGAGAGGCAGCCGCGGAAAAGGAGGAATGGTTGGTGGGCACGCTTTTGTTTGCAGGCTTCATGTTTATAGCTGTGCAGCTACTGCACCAACATGGTTTTAAAATAAATGAGAAAAATAAAGTGATTTGACTCTTTGTGACCTCAGATGTGTATGGAGGTCATTCCTGCAGTCCAGAAGGTCCATGCCAGGGCAGGTTTTTACTGAAAATGATTTCCTTTGCATATTCTTCATTTATTTCTCTCATTTGTTTTCCTTTTTTAATTTGATGTTTAATATGCCAAATCACTGTCTCTACTAGTTACAATTTTAATGTGTTGTTTAGAGTATTTCAAACAGAAAATCATTGATTTTTTTTTCGGCATTTTAAAATTCAAAATGAAATAATCTTAAAATATTGAACCTCAATCTAGTCATGCCTCTAAACTTAGTTATCAAGTTACAGAAGGTATCGGGGAAAAGGGATCAAGTTAAAATACACCAGAAGTGATCAGGCAAATCAAAATATGAAACATTCTATAATTCAGCATTTCCCACAAATTTCTACCACAGAAAAGGATAGAGACTGAGGTTTGTTGTAGAACAAAAGAGACGTAAGAGAAGTAACCAAATTATAAACTGGATCTGAATTTTGATTCAAACCACCTGTGAACAAACACCTTCTTTAAGACAGTTGGGTAATTTCGAATACGGCCTAGAGCAGTGGTCCCCAACCTTTTTTGGGCCACGGACCAGTTTAATGTCAGAAAATATTTTCACAGACTGGCCTTTAGGGTGGGACGGATAAATGTATCACGTGACCGAGACAAGCATCAAGAGTGAGTCTTAAACGGATGTAACAGAGGGAATCTGGTCATTTAAAAAAAATAAAACATCGTTCAGACTTAAATATAAATAAAACAGAAATAATGTAAGTTATTTATTCTTTCTCTGCGGACCGGTACCAAATGGACCACGGAGCGGTACCGGTCCGTGGCCCGGGGGTTGGGGACCACTGGCCTAGATGATAAATTTTTGTTAGACTCTTTAGGTGAAATAATGATCTGCTGAATATGGTTTTACAAAAGTCCTTAAACAGAGATGTGTACTGAAATATTTTTCAGTGAAATGATATGCTGTCTGAAATTTGTTTTAGAATACTCCAGAAAAAAAACATTAGAGGGTAAAAATGAAACACAATTAGCAAATTATTGACAGTTGTTGAAGGTAGGTGGAGGGTACCTAGGATTCATTATCCTATTCAAGTTGTGGTACTGCATTAGTTTACTAGATCTGCACTAACAAATACCATGGTGGCTTAAACAACACAGAGGCTTAAACAGCAGAAATTCATTTGCTTACAGTTCTAAAGGTGAAAGTCCAAGACTGCGGTGTCAGCAGGGTTGGTTTCACTCCAAGGCCTCTCTCCATGGCTTGTAGATGACTGTCTCTCTCCTTTATCTTCCCACGGTCTGTCTTCTGGCTGCGTCTCCTCCTTTCTTATAGGCACACCAGCCACATGGGATTGGAGCTCATCGAGATCACCTGATTTAATCTTCATTAACTCCCTAAAGCCCCCATCTCCAAAGATGCCCACATTCTAAACTATTGGAGGCTAGGAGTCCAATATATAAATTAGGGCAGGGGGACAAATACTAGGTGCCTATGAATCTATCCATAATAAAATGGTTTCTAAAGTAAAAGAGATGTTAGTTTGTGCAGGAGACAGTCTAGGATGGGCAGCTTTGCCGCTAACGCACAAGCAGTATCAGGTGAACCCTATCTCTCCCTCACCCCTCCTTTCCAACAGGCCGACACTGACACAGGCCACAGCCCTGATCCGCTCAGTCGTTCCAGTTACTGTACTTGATAAACCCAACAGACATCAAACCCTAAGAACCCACTTTTGGAGGATTATGTGTTTTATGACGTGCAAAGATCACTCCAATGTTGGGAAGTGTTTGCATTCTGAGTGGAGAGGAGCCAAACTGTTCCCCTAGAGCCTGAGGTAGGGAGTCAACCCCTGTGTTAAAGGGGTTGGTCGTACCTGTTTAGCTCCCACTTTTCTTAAATAAACCTTAATAGGCTTTAACCTTAACACCCACTCTTTTCTCCTTCCTTCACACTTGCCCCTCCTCCTCTTACAAAGTAGACAAGGACCATTTTATAAACTTTATACTACAAATGAAAGTCAGACCTCCAGTCTCGTAGAAATGCAGGAAGAGATTTCTCAGGTTAGCTCCATAAACCGTGGCCCACATTTTTGTCTCTCACAGTCCCATTCCTCTAACTGTCCCTGGCCTTTAGCTCAGCCCCCACTCTTCTCCGCATCCCCTCAAATCCCTCTATGGCCGCCGAGAACTGTCCCACTGTGACCTACAGCTCTCCTACATCCACGAAGTCCTCTCTGACTAACCTCACTCCCTTTCCCATCAAACCTGGCTATCATGCCAGACTTTCCCCACAGGACTCCAAGAGGAGGTTGTTCATTCCCACAGGTCTGACCCATCTGGCTTACATCTGCCTCTCAGAACACTGCCACTTCCAAACCACTATGACTCCTTCCCAGCCCAGACCTCTCTTGTGAGTTCCAGGTCGGTGTAGTCCACAGCCCTTGTAACAGATCTCCTGCCGGGATCCCTCACAGGCACGCCAAACACAAACCATTCCAAATCTGATCCTTTATCTTCTTTCCGCAAGCCTACTTCTGTAGTCTTTCCATCCTGGTAAGAAGTTCTCTTTGTGCCCAAAACCATGGGTTCCTTTGATGCATACTTCCCCCTCACTCCATATCCAAAACGTCACCAAATTGTATGGCTTCTTGTGTCTTGAAGACCTCTCAGGTCCAACCACCAGACCCATTTTGACTCTACCATGTTAGTCCAAGCCACTCTTATCTCTCAAACCAACGATTACAATTACAATCACCTCTACCAGTCACCCATATCTTCTCATGCCTCTCTCCTAGTTGGTCTCCACATAACAGTCTTCCACTCATAACATCAGATCTGACCCATTCTCCCAAGACCCTTCAGCGGCATGCCTTAGCTCACAGAATGAGGCCCGAGCTCCTTAGTCAGCTCTATAGGACTTTCTACAGTCTGCCTACGCTCTAGCCTCCTCCATACCCCAAATACTTGAGGGTACCAAGACAGATATGGCACCTGCCTTAGGAAAATAAACAAGTACACAAGATAACCATGACCATGACACATGCAATGATGATTGGGACAGGCTTCTGTGAATAGGGAATAGTTAAACAAATCGCAGAAGTATAAGGGGGAATTAGGCACTGGGAGGGCAGAAGGAAGCCTGTTTTGGCACCTGTCACGTCTTGAAGTTAAATAACGAATGTGGTAGAGAAGGAGAAGGACCCTGTGGCTGAAGGATAGTGAGTCACAGATGGAATGACCTGCAATGAGGTCGGCATTCAGGCAGGGCCTCGCAGCCATAATCAGGGAAAGAGTTGGGATTGTATTCTAAGGGCAATGGGAAGCTGTATTCCCTTGGCTGATTACACTCCAGTCTCGCTGATGCTCTTTCACTTCTTTGAATGATTCTCCATCTTCCCTGGCCCAGGGCCATCTAAATCTGGGGTGTTCTCTGCCTGCAAAGCTGTTTCTCCTTTTGTCATCTGGCTGATGTTAAGACTATACTTGCAGGGATCATTTCTATAGTTCGTCATCTGGCTGATGTCAACAAGGCCTCAGGTCTCAGCTGAAAAGCCACTTCATCAGCATGGCCTGGCCTCCCAGCTGAGGTCAGGCCCTGTCACATGTGCTCATATATCCCGTAGGTTTCGTTATCATAGCAGACTGATTGATCCCATGTCTTTTTGTCAGCCACTCGATTCCAAATCCTGGGCACAAACTAGGTACTTTAAAAATATGCTTAGGCCTGACCTGTGGTGGCGCAGTGGATAAAGCGTCGACCTGGAAATGCTGAGGTCGCCGGTTCAAAAACCCTGGGCTTGCCTGGTCAAGGCACATATGGGAGTTGATGCTTCCAGCTCCTCCCCCCTTCTCTCTCTCTGTCTCTCTGTCTCTCTCTCTCTCTCTCTCTCTCTCTCTGTCTCTCCCTCTCCTCTCTAAAATGAATAAATAAAATAAAAATAAAAATAAAAATTTTTAAATAAAAATAAAAATATGCTTAAATAAATAAATGAAAGCACAATTAATGAAAATGGGGCCCAAGTTAGAGTTTGTTTGACCAGGGCTGATAATGACCATAGAAACTTTAAATCCGGAAGAGATTTGGAATCCATTCAAGCCAAGCCAGCCAGGTCTATTGATGAAGGTAGGGTCCAGAGAGAAGCCACAGTTACACAGTCACTGAGCTTACCAGCAGGACCCGTACCCAGACCCAGGAAGAGGCCCTCACATTTTTCTCACTGAACCCCGTGGCACTTGAATCAGGTCCTAGGGGAAGTGAATTCCTTGAGACAAAATTTTTTTCTGGCTGCTAATAACTAACTAGGAAAGAAAAAATATTGTAGACAGCATTAGTGTTTCACTGATGGATTTAGTTACATAGATTAAAGTGTCAGCTTGGTAAGGTTCCAGCCTGTCTCTGGTCTGACACTAGTTTTAGAATGGAGGTAAAGACGTCCAGAGCCGGCTCCTTGACGACTTGGTTAGCAGCGTCCCATGGGTCCCCGTCTCAAAACCTCGGTTCAGTTTGTCACGGTGGGTCTGGTTGGCTCCAGGGAGGCCCGCAGCTAGAAAGAATAACAGGGGCGTGCAGTTCAGGCCTGAGACCTGTTGGCACCGGAGTGTGGGAAAAGTTCGCACAAGGCCGGCCCACAGTCCGTCTGGTCCAGACCAAGGTTATTAATCTTTCATGTCCCCAAACACAGAAGTCACAGAGTTTTGAAAAGGAAAAATAAAGTGGGATGGCGGGAAGGCAGTGTGGTAGAGTCGAAAGAGCAACAGAAGGTGACCTGGGGGCCTGGCCACCTGACGCTCTTCTTCTGAAGTCAAGAGGACTGCACCAGATGGTGTCCAAGCCGCCTACTAGGCTTGTGTCCGAGTTCAAGGGTTTTGAATCCTGCTCGAACCTGACAGATTTGAGCACATTTTCAGGCAGTGGGAGCAGAGCCTATAATCATAGAATCCAGCCGCCAAGGTTGCAGTCTTGGCTTTCCCGTATAGTGTTAGCGATATTCGCTGAAGGCCTTTGTGTCCCGATTTCCTCATCGGTAATGGGCCTTGTAAGGTTGTCTTGAAGTGTAAGAGGGTTATTCTATGAAAGTGATTAGCACCTAATAAGTGTTCAATACATGGTAGCTGTTACTGGTATCTTCTGACATAGGAAAGGCCTGCCCAGAAACGATCTTGACCACAGACAGCCAAAGGCGCACGATCACTTACACGAAGCAGAAGAGAGATAATTCCTTAGCTGCCATCTATAGTCCAAAGCTGTTGTAGGAAACAATGCTTAGGACATAAATAAATAAGTGGCTTCCCAAACTGTTCATATACCTTGATCTCGCCTGACCTGTGGTGGCGCAGTGGATAAAGCGTTGACCTGGAAATGCTGAGGTCGCTGGTTCGAAACCCTGGGCTTGCCTGGTCAAGGCACATATGGGAGTTGATGCTTCCAGCTCCTCCCCCCTGTCTCTCTCCCTCTCCCTCTCTCTCTCCTCTCTAAAAAAAAAATACCTAGGCCCTGGCCGGTTGGCTCAGCGGTAGAGCATCGGCCTGGCGTGTGGGGGACCCGGGTTCGATTCCCGGCCAGGGCACACAGGAGAAGCGCCCATTTGCTTCTCCACCCCCCCCCCTCCTTCCTCTCTGTCTCTCTCTTCCCTGCCCGCAGCCAAGGCTCCATTGGAGCAAAGATGGCCCGGGCACTGGGGATGGCTCCTTGGCCTCTGCCCCAGGTGCTAGAGTGGCTCTGGTCACGGCAGAGCGACGCCCGGGAGGGGCAGAGCATCGCCCCCTGGTGGGCAGAGCATCGCCCCTGGTGGGCGTGCCAGGTGGATCCCGGTTGGGCGCATGCAGGAGTCTGACTGTCTCTCCCCGTTTCCAGCTTCAGAAAAATACAAAAAAATAAAATAAAATAAAAAAATAAATAAAAAAAACCTAAAATATCTACCCCAGATCATATACCTTGATCTCATTTTTGTAAAATTCCATACAAAACCCACAGTGCACATGCACATGAGGGGTGGGAAAAAGGGACAGAAGGCTGTCAGCAGCGACTGTCCCTGGGAGGAAAGGATGGGACTGTCTGTGGTTCATCCTTTCTATTTCATTTCTTGTTCGCCTATTTGTTTTCTAAATTTTTAAGCAAGCATCAATTATTTTTTTTGAAAACAATTTTTCTTAATGTTTAGGTCAGAGGAAAGAGAGAATAAATCAAATTTTTGTCCGTGGCTTAATTATATTCATAGATGATTCATCATCTAGAACCCTGAGTCATTGTCATTCTGTACCTTTCCATGTGTGAGTGATTCCTACCATTCTTTTTGGGCTTCTGGTTGCAAAACAAAACAAAAACAAAAGTGTCAGTGAGAAATTAAAACATGAAAAGGGTGCACATGCTAATAATTATTTGCTAAACGATTGAACAAATTAGATGATACTGTAAGCGGAATGTCCATGATACGAACACTGATGGTACATCGAGTAAGAGCCATGATCCTTCACATAACTGACTGGATGATCAGAGTTTTGCAGGAACACACACACACACACACACACACACACCCCACACTGAGCTTCCCCAGGCCTCAACAGCTTGTCGGAACATGTGAAGCTACATTAATGCTAATAATTCCGATTGCCCTGGCGCGGTCCCTACCTGCTTAACACAGAATCCCCTGAAAGTAGTAAAATCAATGGACAACGAGAAAGGAGAGAAAAATGTAAAAAGAAAATTATGTGCTGTCGTCTTTCAAGTGGTTTTTCTCAACTGATTTTTTTTTTTTAAACATAACACACTTTTTAAATAACTTCCACAGTGTGTTCTTTGGAAAGGCTCTTCCTTACCGGCTTCTCTGAAATCGGAGGGTGTGTGAATGTGTGTGCCCGTGTGCTCCCTTTCCTACAGAGGTTGTGTCCTTCAGCCAGTATTTTCCTGGAAGGAAATGGATGCTCTGAAGTGTTTTTTTACCTTCTGTGGCCCTAGGTCAGCACTGGGCACATGTCGCAGCATCACTGCTTATTTAATCTGGAGAGAAGCTTCAGCATCTCTCCTGCCCTTTGGCTTAGTGAGGTTTCCGGACTCTCCAAAGCCAAGCGGTCATTCCATGGCTAGGCTGGTGTTCTTTGTGCTCATACGGGTAGTTTTCTTTTCTCTGCACAAAATACTTATTCATTGAAATGGGATCCAGGAGCAGTAGCTGGAAACAGCCCAAGTAATTTCTATCATGGACCCTCAATCCTTCTTCCCCTCAGTAATCCAAGAAGTAGGTTGGATCGCATCAAATTTAAAGATTTAATGAGTAAAAGAAGGTAAATCCAAAAGCACTTCTGGCTTTCAACACCTCATTCTTTCTGAAGTATTTGACAGAGTGCTTTGGGGGAAAGAAAAGGTGCAGATGGTTAAAGGAAGAGCTGAATGAAGTTCTTCTTCCCCTGTTTATTCATTCGAAGCGTTTTATGAGAGTGCCGCGGCTTATCTAGAGAAACCTGGAGACCTGCGGGGCCCGCTCTTTGTCCTGAGCTGCTCCCCCTTTGCGGTCCTCCTGACCTGACCCTCCAGCACCCACACCCCCACTGAGCCCTGGCAGAGACCTGTCTTCGTGTATTAATGAAATCACTAATGTCTGGCCATATAGACCCTAACACCACTGTTTCTAGAATGACATGTATATTATGCTCTGCCTCCTGTATCTTTCATGAGGGAGTTTTTATGTGTCACTAAAAAATACTGGATAACACTCTTTATTAGCCCCATGATACCTCAGCCCATCAATACTTGTCCAGGCCTGATGAGATCATGCTACGGTTCTTAATCAGCGTGAAGGAGAGCGAGAAATACCTTTATTAGAAAATCAATTAGAAACCAGTTGGCCCAGGTAAACAGAAAGCATCCTCAGGGCCCGGACAGAGCGCTGCTCATGAATGAAGTGGCAGGTGCTGCTCAAGGAAAGGCCGAATTTTGCTTTGAAACAGTTGGGGTCATGGTTTAATGTCCAGATTTCAGGGTCCCATTCCCCGGTGAGTCCTGTTTGGTTATGCTGAGAAGAGCCCAGAAATCTGCATTTGAAGCATCCTGGTGGGTCTCATTCAAAAATAAAAGCTGAGAATCACTCTTGTAAGGGGTGTGATCCATGGGCATGACCTTAGCGTGGAAAGCTCACCAGAAAGTCATGGGTGCTCAGGCTTCCCAATATAAGACCCAAGATATGTATCTCTTTCCTCCCCCCCCAAAATGATCTCTCAAGCCCCACTGTAGTCCTGCCAAACTTCCTGCCCGAGCAACCGCTGATCTGATTCTAACCACCATAGGTTAGTTTTGGCTGCTCTATAACTTTCCATGAAGTATGAAATCATACTCTTTTGTGTCTTGTTTCTTTTGCATCTCATGTGTATGAGATTTTGTGATATAATGAATGTATAGCACTTAGCACAGTGCTGGGTCACATTTACCGAATGCTAGTTGCTACTGCCATCATCATCATCATCTATACCAGGGGTCTCAAACTCGCGGCCCGCTGAACAATTTTGTGCGGCCTGCAGACTAATCCACGAAATTCAAAATATTTTGGATAAAATTAAGTAAGCCTAGGGGCCTACTTGTATTTTTCATTTCTCTAGCATCCTAGCTAGATATTAGCTTAGTTAACAGCAGTTGTGATGTGAACTACAGTTTCTGGTCGTTTTGTGACACTGAGTAAACTGCATGTACGATTGTGCTTGTTGTACTGATTTTTTTTTGTTTTCAACTGCAGTGAGAAAAGTGTTGCGTAACAGTTGCCTTTTGTAGACCTAGTGCGGCCCGCCGAACGGCTGTGATCTTGCTCTGCGGCCCACATGCTGAGTTGAGTTTGAGACCCCTGATCTATACCATTTGGTCCTCTGAAGACTTTTTATTATTTTGGTTTTCTTTGCTATTTAAAAATAATGGTAATAAATATGGTGACCACACAGCCTGGGAAAAGACATTTTTTGCAAGCTTGACAGTCTGCCTGTTGGAAGGTCTAACTAACTACATCAGGGAAACCCTGAGACATCAGACACAAGATGGCTGACTTGACTACTACGTGCTGCCACATGGACACTGATTACCCGGGCTCCATGACTCTGACTACAGCAATTTATAAAGATTTCCTAGAGAGGAGCACAGTTGGTACATGAATATCCCTGCTTAAGAAATACTGGTTCGCAAAGCTCATGAGGGATGAAGCCAGATTCCCTCAGACCTGGGATGAAACCTTAAATGTGAGAAGAGCTCTACCTACATTTCAATGTCTAGAACACTGGCCGTGGAATTGGGTGTGTTCTCTTTAATTGCTTGCTGGCCATAATTATTTATTTAGTTATTTAGAAAAACAGGGAGCATATGACAGGATACAAATATTATTGTTGTGTTCATTTCTGGTTTAATTGGGGTTCTTTATTATGGGAAGGTAGATAGCAGAGAAACTGGTGTTAAATTTATTTTTATTATTTATGTATTATTTTTATCAAGAAGGCTTTCAATCTGAAGTCCCTCCAGAGCAGATTAGCAACTCTTTCCAGGAAAATTAAATCCAGGCCTAAATAAATATACGGCACTAAGCTCTATTTAGCAAGGTATTCCCCTGGTAGAGAGTCTAATATTAGACATTATGCCCTGCTTGGAAAAAATAACATTCATATTAAATAATTTGCATTTGGAAGCAAAAAGAGATAGCAAAAACCAAAAAAAAAAAAAAAGCCTAAATTCTGAGTAAGGTCTGTTTCTCTCTGTCATGCTGATGGTTACAGAACAAAATAGATTGTGGGAAGCACATAACACTTAATTCCATGGCAATCAAGGTCCTAGACATGATGGGACATGAGGAACAAAGTGAGGGATCAGAAACTCGGAGGCCCGTCCAGTTACTTTGGAAGAATACTTTCACTGTGCTTCCAGTACTTAATTTTGTGGGTATTACCATTCAATAATTGATTCATTAAATTTTTTTTTCAGTGCCAATTTTGTGCCAGGTGTTGGACAAGTTACAAGCTTCAAAAATATCTCATTTTAAGGTGGAACAGTAGACATGATGAGTCCATGATGAGGTTTTGGCTCTATTTTTAAATTTGTAGGCTTATTCTTCCTTTCAAACAGATAAAACTGCAGGGTCTGTGTCTAGCTCCTACCTGGCCCTCACACTATGTTCTGTGTATCTTAGGGGTCTCGTTGCCCTTGTGATAGGATATCCTTGAAGGCAGACCCGGTTTTCCTCATCATTGTCTCCCCAGGATTAGCACAGGGCCCAAGATCCAGAAATGACTCAAATATTCTAAAACAGATGAAGGAACAGGCAAAAGAGCTTTTCTAATTTGCCTCAAAATGAAATACGTACAGAAATAAACACTAAATCGAAGGTAATTCAAGTAGGAATTACCTGAACTGTTGATTTTAAATGCTCATTCCTGGGCAGTTTCTGGGAAAACCTTAAGTAGGTCTGGGGTGGGTTTCCAGAAAAGCTAGTGTTTAATAAGCTCCCCAGATGGTTCTCATCATCAGGCCCGTTTGGGAAACTCTGCTCTAAAGTAAAACACAGCAATACAGAGAGAGAGAAGATAAACTGAAAAATAAGGAATAACGTTTTAGCTGGAGACCTTATTTATATGGACAGTAAGCATCGGAACCTTAAACATACTTGAAAAAAATAAGCGAGGCTAGTAGTCATTTATATCCAAGTTCTGTCTCAAAGCCCGCCTTCCTCTCCATAGTAGCACATCACTCAAGTGACTTGACTTTGCCCCTCCCCCTCTTCTGAGGTGGTTGGACTTCAGCTGCCCCCATGGTCACTCCTTCCATTTTCCTATTTCAACTCCTGATGTAAATGAGGGCCATTCTGAGGTTGTCTGAGAGGTAAATATACTGCCCATTGATTTTCACAGACCCTGTGGGTACTCTGAAATCCTCTTAAATGAGTATCAGATACAGGAACACAACCGGGAAATTGAATAGGAGCCGCCATAGCTCGGAGTGAAATGGAAGTGTTCATCTGTTCTGCTAAAAAACACAGGCCCAGTGTGATGCAGCGTGAGCCCAGGCCTAGGCTGGTAAACACATATTTTAAGGAAAAGCCTCAGACATGCCCCAGTTATAGTAGAGATGTCCAGGTTAGAGCATGACAAATGGGGCAGCGATTCTAATTGGCTCCTTGGACAAATTCATATTTTGAATAAGCCAGAGAAAGAGTGCAATTGTTGTAATGTTATTTAGTAAAAACTTCTTACAAAAGCATGACTTGATTGACATCCTAAAACATAATACAGTCCCTCCTTGCAAGCTTATGAAGTCACAGTGATAAGAATGATGTCTCTGCCGGTGAATGGCTGGTAATATGAGTCAGTCACCTTTCCTCCATCTGAGATTCTAATGCAATAGGCCTTCATGCAAATTTGTCCGTTTGCATTTCAGTGTTGTTGAGCACATTGTATATTTTCTCTGTTAGGGTCTCCTCTGCTAGGCGCTAGAAGTATAAAGCAAAATGAATCTTAGTCTCCAACCATGCAAGTTTTGTATGCTAGAATAATGGACTAAGATAAATAACATCATAGGGGGAAGATATGTTAATCCCCAAACAAGGTAGAGACCAGGGCTTCTCAAACTTTAATGTGCATATGAATCTGGGGAACTTGTTATAATGCAGATTCTGATTCAGTCAACCTAGGATAGAGCCCAAGGTCCTACACTTCTGACAGACTTCTGTAACCCAATGGTGCTGACCTTTGAGTAACTGGACATTGGACATCAGAGCGAAGGTGTCAAGTAGGCAAGAGGGTACATGCCTTTGGAGTTCAGAAGGGAGATACAGATACAATCTGGGGAGTTACAGACATATAGATAGCATTTTAAGCCATAAGACTGGCTGAAGTCACCAAGAGAATGAGTGTGGAAAGACAAGACCAAGGAGTGGGGTGCTGATGGGGCATTTCATGCACGCAAATCTGGCTGGATCAAAAGGCTCCTTCTGAGGGCAGTGAAAAATAGGAGCTCAGAGTTAGAGTCTGCTTGTAAAGGGTCTCAAATGCCACTTACAAAGATTTGAACTTGAAGAAACAATTCTTGTTCATGATGGTCTCGGGGGACTCCAGCAGTTCACGTAGCTGATGGCAAGATGACATCAGCCTCACGTAAGTCACATCACCTGGTGCTTGTACAAATAGAGTCATGTTAAACAAGTTAGGCTAATATGCTACTCTGGGGCTCTGATAATTCCACAAAACATTTAGGAAAGCAATTTTGAGTGACTTTCTCAATGCTGTAAGCAAGTTATTCCTGTAACTGAGGGCAGACTATAAATATGACACATCTCTGTTTGGTAATTGCTTTATTTCAGATTAAGACGAGCAATTTTCTTGTCAGAGACAGGCATGCAGTAGAAAGAGAGTGGGGACATTTGGACAGCTCAGGCAGATTTTGCAATTTGAAAGGCCATCGACAGTGATTTTCTTTTAAATTAACATGGCAGTTTTGGCATTAGCACCAAATTTGTTTTCTCTTGTGTTTTCTTTGGTTTGATATTCTTTAGAGCTAAAACCTTTATTAATGCTGTTAAGTACAGACCTGTTGTGTCTTGTTATTTCCTCTGAACTGGACTGACTCTATTGTGGGAGTTCTTGGGGGGAGTGGGCGGGAAAGTTGGAAGAACCAGATGCTGGTAATGGGTGCCCAGGTTGATTAGTCTCATCTAGCCTGGTCATTAAACCAAATGTGCACACTCCTAGGAGTGCACTTAGTTCTGTGTAACTAGTTAGTCACCATGTGTTTATGTGTCTTTTATATGTGGACGTGTGTGTTAATCTGGTCTCCGCAAGGGCGCCAACCCAGTGATAAATGTGACTAACTCATCCCATTTACTGAAGAGAGCAGTCCTCATTTCCCCCACAGTCTTTTTCAAAACTGTATTTGGAGGTAGCAGAACTTGCCAGGAGAGGAGAACAAAGGGAACTTCACCTTTATAAAGTTCTGTTTTATTTACATATAAAAACCTGATGCATGCCCTGCCGGTTGGCTCAGTGGTAGAGCGTCGGCCTGGCGTGCGGGGGACCCGGGTTCGATTCCCGGCCAGGGCACATAGGAGAAGCGCCCATTTGCTTCTCCACCCCCCCCCCTCTTCCTCTCTGTCTCTCTCTTCCCCTCCCGCAGCCAAGGCTCCATTGGAGCAAAGATGGCCCGGGCGCTGGGGATGGCTCCTTGGTCTCTGCCCCAGGTGCTAGAGTGGCTCTGGTCGCAGCAGAGCGACGCCCCGGAGGGGCAGAGCATCGCCCCCTGGTGGGCAGAGCGTCGCCCCTGGTGGGCGTGCCAGGTGGATCCCAGTCGGGCGCATGCGGGAGTCTGACTGTCTCTCCCCGTTTCCAGCTTCAGAAAAATACAAAAAACAAACAAACAAAAAAAAACCCTGATGCAAAAACAACAAACTGTTCATGTTTGTTAACCCTAAGATGTGATAATACTGGTGTTCGTTATATTTCTTTTTCCCACTTTAAAAATATTTTAACTTTCTTCAAAATAATAATTCTTTTTAAGAAGCTCTGCTGAGAACTTCTGGTAAACAAACCTCAAGGCAGAAAGTACTTTCCCTCTGGCTCGTCTTTCTTGCCTCTCCTTGCTTGAGTCAGAAACCAGGTCAAGAGATTGAAAGAGGAATAGTGATGAACCCTTGCACCTTAAAATTAACTTAAAAGTCCTTTTGGTGATAAGGTGACACTTTTAATACTGAATTTTTTTTTTGCTAATTTCCAGGTACTAACACACACTTGGAGATGTACAGGTCAATGCATTTTGGCAAATACAGAGTGGACAGCCACCACCACAGACACAATACAGAAAGGTTCCACCCCCGGCTGCAGGTGACCTGACGGGTGATCAAACTGGCAATCTTTGTGCTTCGGGATGGTGTTCTAATCAACCAGGCTCTCTTTTTTAAGTTTCTTCCTTAGATAATAATTTTTGTCTTTAGATGATTTCTATTTCCTAGGTTCTAATTGTGAGAGGTTCTTCTTGTTCAAAAAGCACAACACTATTTTTTTATTTTCCAAACCAGGTTGAAGTAAACAGTAACAGTAAAATAATTTCTTGTCATAGAGTTCTCACTTTATGTTTCAGGCCAAAAACATTATATCCAGATCTTCTGTAATTTACTGATCTCCCTGTGTAAGTGGATTTCACATGGCTTTCCCATAGAGAGCTAATCGCATCTCACGTTCAGTCATTAGAATCTCACTTGCAATTTCTGTCAACATCCTTGGAAAAGGTGCAGAATGAACCAACCCCAAATTTATTTCACTCTCAAGGGCTAAACAGCACTTCCTTTCCGGTTTCCATTTTGTGTCAGAGCCCACAGTAAGCTGACTTGACACGAAGGTGACAGCTTTTCTTTTCTTCTTCTGTTCCATTTAATTATTTTTAGCAGAGACATAAAGAAGTTTTAAAATTGCTTTCAGCACCTTCTTTTCAAATACTACATTCCAAGTTCAAGCTCAAACTTAAGCGTAATGAGCCTCTTATCAACACTTGACAGAAAAGAGCATAATGAATGAGTATATTCAAACACCTTCATGACAAGACTGCTTACATCTTTCCTTATGAAAGCACAGTATAGATTATTTCCATCCACTTTTTATACATATCATTTTCATAACCTACCTTGGTGCCTTAGCAATAGTAGAAGTTTCTGAGAAAAATAGCCTCACTCCACAGACACTGTAGGGAAATAATAAAAAGAGAAGTAGAAACACCCATTCCACCTTTCTGCTCATTTTGAGAAACAAGTTCAAATTTTTGCCCAGAACGATTAGAGGACACATTTAGACTTGGAAAACACATTTGCTCCTACCAATGAAAGCCAGGAAGCAAGCATGATTATTCTCTTTAGAAATTTAAAGAGAAGACAATTTTACAACATGTATTAGGAAGAAATCACAGAGATTCAGAGACCATGTGAGTTAGCAAATAGATATATAGGTGGACAGATGGACACATGTGCCTTCTTACAGGTCTTCCATAATTTTAGTTTATATTATCTTAAGGAGCTTAATGTACATACTTATATGGTAGTTTTAACTTATCATAATATTTTATGATATCAAATGAACAGGAACTAATGGTTTTCTTTTATAAGAAACAAACCTAACATATATGCATAAAAATTAATTTCACAGCGTAAAATGCCAAAAATGGTCAAGAGTTATGTGATCCATCATCTTTTAATTTAATGCTTATAGTTTTATATGATTTTTCAATTTGAGAAATGTATTTGTATTTTTTAAATAAAGCAAGGAGCTGCTTAATATGTTTGAGGAACTAGCAGCCAAAATAATCAGCTCCTAATCTGTATTCCCATTATAACACTTTGGACATTTTAAATTTATGCATACGATCTGCTTGAATACACAAGCAAATACACCCCAGCCAAAAAAAAAAAAAAAAGACAAATATTTATGTACAAATAAATAGTGCTTTAGCAAACAGGCACTCAGAGGTGAGGGCTGATGTTTTATGACTTGACTCTTAGCCTCAATAAAACATGCTCACAAGGCAGCATTTTTCTTTGGGGATCAGTCATAACTTTGCCATGGAGGGCTATTAGGGGACCATTTACTGACACGGGACTGGACCCTACAATTCCCACAGAGAAATGTTACTTAAAAAGAAAGGCTGATATAGGGGGTTTTCGGGAAAAATCCCCCCAGAGGACCTGAAATTCTCCTGGTGCCAGACATGCAGTGCACTTTTCCATGCTGGGGTAGAGAACAGAATGTCGCAGCAATGTTTCCTAAGAGAAATACGGTCTGAGCACATCTCTTCTCCACGTAAGGGATCTGCGGGTTCACACCCATGAAAAACTAATCTCATGGAGTCACAGGCTGCTTTTAGAACTCTCACTGGCTTCCACAAGAGGCTGTCTCACTGTCTATGTAGAGAAATGTGTCCTTTAGTGTAAGGTCTAATAGTATTTCCTGGGGGAAGATTTGCACCAACAGCTAATGGGATTGAGTCCTGGAAGGTACTAAATCGATTTCATCATAAAGCCACCCCTTTCGTCCTCTGATGACCCGAAGGACTGTAAAAGCACTCAGGACCACCTCCCCTCCGAGGGCTTCGAGGGCTTTGGAAGCTGTGGTGAGAACTGGTCAGCAGGATCCATCCGCCTGGGTCAGGCCCCTCCCACCCGCCTTCTTCCCCTACACGTGGAGTCTGGCTCCAGGAAAGTTCACCACTTTCTGCCCGAGGACCGAGAACCGAGGACCGAAAGCGATGTGAGTCACAACTAAGCATTACTTGGACGTTGCACTTAAGATGGAATAAAATAGGTGAAATTTCGTGCCAGGTCCCTCTGTATCTCTTGATTTTCAGAAACTTTTTTCCTGTGCGATGAAAATCAGCAGAGCACAGACGAACTAGAGAAGAGAGTCAGTCCTGGTTTGGCGCAGCTCCTACAGCAAAGGCCCTGTGTACACTCCCTTCTGTTCACCAGTGACAGGGTAAGAATAGTGGGTAGGGTCCCCAACAGCAGGCAGAGCATCTATCTTTCGGGTTTTACTCTAAGGTGAGCAAAAGAAAGCAGGCTGGTGTCACAGTATGAATATTTGCACTGCATAGAGACTAAATTGAATAATAACCTTATACCTGTGTACAAGCTTCAAATTTTCAAGTTGCTTCCTGCTGGTCAAATAAGTTTGTAAAATATGATTTTTATATTTGCTTGCTTATAGTTTGCATTGGGGGCTGGGCAGCACCAGATATACATGGGTCTGTGAAATTGCAAACTACCTTCCTGCTTGGGAAGGGCCATTGTTTTGCTAATGTTTGCAGGAGAGGTTTTAGCGCTGAAAAGTTTTGAAAAGAGAAGGAGAAGAAGCCATGTTTGCAGAGCGAGAGAGCAAGAGCAGAGAGAGAGAAAGTGTGCAGATGGGAACCAAAGGTGAGAGGTTGTGCGAACTCCACTGAGACTGGTGGGGCCTTTGATTCTAGGAGAAACCGGAGGGGATTCTCCAGTTTGTGGAACCAGAGAATGTGTCAGTGGCTTTGGGAGCCCCGTGTGTTTGCTCATCAGCCAGTGCAGGACTTGAATAAAGGGATGGCCCAACATTCTTTGGTTCCACTGTTTCTTTACCGTCTATCCGAATTCAGTGGGAACCTGCGTGTGAATGGCCGTGATGACGACTACTGGCTTTACACTTCCAAATTATTATCTTGTTTTATTAATCCAGCAACCCATCATGAGAAGAAACAGGCTTATTATAACTACTAATTTTAAAATAAGGGCACCCAAAAGATTCTCAAATTTCTTCTCAAATTGACATCTACTGGAGAGTTCATCTACTCCTAAAACTGATACTCCATAGACAACAGCCAAGATTTACATGTTCATTAAGTGAAGAGTACTCTGTGTAGTTGTAAAGCCAGTGGCCAGGGCTACCATCACAGCAGCCAGGCCCATGCAGGTTCACATTGGATTCGGACAGTCAGTAAAGAAACAATGGAGCCAAAAACTGATGGGCCATTATCTTTAATCCTAGCTTGCACCCGGCGGGCAAGTAAAAACACACACTGGGCTCCAAAACCCACTCACATTCAGTGCTCACAAAGCTATTGACTTATCCAAGTTTCCTAGAATCAAAGGTTTCTAGCTCACCAGACTCTGTTCCCCATCTCCTTCCTTCTCCCTGCACAAACTCTGCACAAACTGGCTTCTCACTCAACACTCCACCATCTTGGCTGCTTCTCCTGGCCTCTTCCACATGGCCTTTCTCTGCTCTTCTCTCTGCTCTCTCCTGTCTAATGCTAATCTCAGGAACTAAGAGCAAGCTCCTGTTCTGCCCCCATTTTATAGTGTAGATTCATAAACTTTAATCCAATATACGAAATAGGGAAGTTTCTAATACAAAGTCACTTATCTGGGGCATGATGGGATTGTACCACCCCACATCAAAACGGGTGGGAACGGCTTAATCCTAAAACCAACCAAGCCTCAGGCTACAAGGATCCTGCCTGCCCACAGCCCACAGAGACACACATTAATATCACCTGGGCAATGGCCTCCACGTGGGCAGCGCCATCTTTAACAAAGTAAGCATAATACATTTTATCCGCCCAGCAGTAGTGTTTTACATGCATTTATCTAATTAACTCATCCAAACCTATGGGCTATGCATATATTATATTTTTATATTTATTTGCATTTATCTGATTTATTCATCCCAACCTATAAGAAATGCAAATGACAGCATAGAAATGAAAATGGCATAGGTGAGAAGAATTATGTACTTTGGTAGAACTAGCACCAGATCTAAGGACTGATTAAAATTCCATATTCAGAGATAGTACTACTCTCTGGTAAACTAAAGGAAGCCTCAGGAAGCCTGTTTGCCTTGAGAGCCCATTTCTCTGGCCTTAGGCAAGTTCCTTAATCATTCTTCCCCTCCCTTTCCTCTATAGTTTAAATGGGGATAAAACCTCATTGAGCCTGACCAGGTGGTGGTGCAGTGGATAGAGCATCGGACTGGGATGCGGAGGACCCAGGTTCGAGACCCTGAGGTCGCCAGCTTGAGCGCGGGCTCATCTGGCTTGAGCAAAAAGCTCACCAGCTTGGACCCAAGGTCACTGGCTCGAGCAAGGGGTTACTCGGTCTGCTGAAGGCCCATGGTCAAGGTACATATGAGAAAGCAATCAATGAACAACTAAGATGTTGAAATGAAAAACTGATGATTGATGCTTCTCTCTTCGTTTCTGACATATGTAGGGCCCGGCCCGATCTGGCCCGTGTAATGAGTTTACGTGGCCCGCGATTAAATTTTTAATATTCTCCACACGATGCACTGTAGAAATGAAATAAGTGGTACTTTTAAATCGTCATACTTAAACTACGATATCTAACCATACGATATCTAACCACTGTACAACAATGAAAGTTAAAGTCTCAGCTACTCAGAAGCGGAAGCGTCTTTGATTACTGGAAATCGAGATATTTAAGAAGATAGTGATACACGGAAAAGAATTCCGCGTGTGACTAATCTAGGGTTAACTTCCAATAATTGGTAGAATGGATTCGCGATACTTCTTTATTTTTTAAAAAAAATCCTTTATAAA